>NC_064620.1:24508000-24808200 GCF_023898315.1 Schistocerca nitens | reverse complement strand
CACCTGCAGGGATATCACTCACGAATTATTACTGCGACAAATGAAACAAATAAAGGAGAATGTACAAGTGCCACACAATTTTACTAGCTTAGTGTATGTCTCTACCATCTGTAAACACTGAAACTACAGAATTCCACGAAAATCCTATATTTTCAACACTTTCTTCAACACTACCTCAAATATCACCTCCGGTTGTAGTGTTCTTCATGGCTACTACATCGAGGAGCTCCTCCCTCACCTGAAGATCTCTGTTAACACCTCTAATAAATATGGCAAGCTGCGCTGTTCCAGTGATATCAACACTTTCGTCCAGAGCTAGAGAATACGCCATAAAATCTTAACAGATATTTCAAAGCTGGCTCTGGACGTCGTCTGCCATGTCCTGTATGTGACGCATAATGGTCATGTTAGATAATGGCACAATCAGAAACTGTTCAACTTGAGATGGACACAAATGTTCCGCTGCAACTACCAAACATTCTTTTATTAAATCGCCATCAGTTAAGGGGCGCATGGATTTTGCTAAAAGCAAAGCAATTTCGTAACTCACTCTGAGAGCTGCCTCAGTTGATTTTTCTTCGTCGTCCAGATCTTCTTCGGATAGCTTCCTTTTAAGTTTAATAACTTCCTGTGCACGATCTGGTCAATCACATTTTCCTCGTCCGTAGTCTTTCGCGTGGTACGACATATAATGTCGCTGCAAATTAAATTTCGTAAAAGAATTCAGCGTTTTGTGACATACTAAACATTTTGCAACACCATCTTTTTCAGTAAACAGATACAATTCCTCCCAATGGGGGTTGAACTGCGAAAGCATGGTTGGGGTTACACAACGGCGACTTGACATGATTCTTAACCAGCGAAGTGACTGTTAAGAGCTGATCGCAGTACTTTAAACGTTACTCAGTCGGCGCGAATTCAATAGGCACGCTGCGGCCCTATTCAAACGTGCGCGCGCATTTCCCCTCCCTCCCCTCCCTCCGTACTCCACGACCTTGCAGCTGCTCGCGAGCACGTCCCTGAGCAGACGCGAGTACTCGCGCTCAAAACCGGCCAGTTGTTAAGCCCTGTTATAGTGTATTCACAGTTTTTTTCCATTATTCCACCTTCTTCACCGGTGGCACTTCTACCTGCTCCAAAACACTTATGGCAGCAAGAATAAATTCAAAATTTTGTTTCTATCGACAAATCTTTGCCTGGTATTTCAGCATTAGACATTAATTCTTACGGTCGTACAATTGATGTCGCTTCACAGCTACAGAATTAATCAATGATTCGTCTTACAGCGTTTACGTTCTGGAAGTAGTAGTTCCTGCGATCATTGCAGGACCCCAATCCTGTCAAAATGAAAGCAGCTGATAAGGAAACATCTGGAGCTAACAATTGAAACCCTGCAACATGTGGAGCACTTTCAAAAATGTGTTCTCATACACCTGATACATTTGTCATAATCACTGAGTTTACTACGAATATTTGCTGCAACTCTGTGTAAGGCATTGGGTATATAAGTCACATGCACACATTTCACCGTACGATGCTTTAGTGAATCGGCAGCTTTCATTATATGAGACGTAGCATCAGTTACGAAGTATGGTACATTGCATGCTTAACGCGTTTGGACTAATTTCCACAATATCTGCACTATATCTTCCCTTTTAAACTGTGGTTTCATTAACACAGACCGATATTTCTTATTTTCAGCCCTTTGTCTCATTTGTTGCACTGCATTTTCGTAGCTTCAGCTGACGTAGTCCGTTCTTAATGTGGACTATTCTGGAAGAGATTCGCTTCTGTATTTTAGATTTCACGAAATTTTTTATGTTCAGTTTCTTAAAGGAATGTCAGCACAAAGGAGAGCTGTTCAAAGTTCTTCACAGAAAAGTGAATATGATTGGAGGGATTCCACTAACACTCTAGCTATAGTGTTTTCCCAGTTTCAGTACAATGTGCCTCAAGTGTGTGTGTTTCTGTTGCCACATGCTCCTGAATGTTGCATGATCTATCCGCACTTACTGTTACATCACTCACTTTAGAATAGAGTTTTATACCAATAGTTGAAACTACTTTCTCAACATGCTGAGACACGAACTGTTGAAATTTTGCTTAATTATTCTGCTTCACTTTACCCATTTTTTTCTGAACGATACAGCACACACTTCTTAGTACAACAAGACTGAATAACAGAACGAGACACTTGTCTGTAATCTTTGCTCAAGAATGGCTTATGCAGCCACCTGCTTATAGAGTAACGGTATACCACAAAAATTCACTGTAGACTATGGGTAAAGTCTATATAGTGATTTCAGATAAAAGAGGGGAGGAAGGCTGATGGCCACAATACTCCAAGAAACAAAATGTGATGAAAAATTCTGAGGAATGTAACACAGAAGAAAGAACCTTCATGAGAACAGTTCTTCCATTCTGAAAATGTGAAAATATATCCAGTGTGACCATGAACTTACTGAAATGTGCTATATCAGAGAGAAATGATCATATGTGGATCCATATGTCGTAACAAATGGCAGTATTTTCTGTAGTTTATTCATAAAGAAGCATTTATATGTACCTCAGTAAAATGTCAGGTTTGCTATAGAATATATTTCCTATCATCAAAACTATGGCTCTAATTATTAGTAAACAATATACTACTGCCCATGGAACTTGCAGTACTCCACGCAGCCTAAATAAATTGCTGCATACATTTTCGCTGCGGCAGCGTCACTATCATTTGCGTCGTTACTTACTCCTTGCTACACGTGGTCCGTCTATGAGTTGGCTGCTGTTATTAGAGATTACTCCAATTCGTATTCAGTTTGACTAATTCGAAATGATGCAAAGCTGATGACTTTGTTACTGTGTCTGTAATACAGATTTTAGAAAAATGTTTTTAAAGATTTGAGACATTCCAGTTTAACAGATTTACTTCTCATATTTAGATTGCTATTGTCAGCGTGTCTGCAGTACAGGTTTTACAAAGCATGTTCTTGAATATTTGAACTTGCAGTACTCCACGCAGCCTAAATAAATTGCTGCATACATTTTCGCTGCGGCAGCGTCACTATCATTTGCGTCGTTACCTACTCCTTGCTACACGTGGTCCCTCTATGAGTTGGCTGCTGTTATTAGAGATTACTCCAATTCGTATTCAGTTTGACTAATTCGATATGATGCAAAGCTGATGACTTTGTTACTGAGTCTGCAATACAGATTTTAGAAAAATGTTTTTAAAGATTTGAGACATTCCAGTTTAACAGATTTACTTCTCACATTTAGATTGCTATTGTCAGCGTGTCTGCAGTATAGGTTTTACAAAGCATGTTCTTGAATATTTCAGTTATAACAAATCAAACTCTTATTTAGTTTTCAGTGTATGGACAATGGTGGAAGAGATCAATATTAAATATTTCAATAGCAGTGCTGCCTTATGGTGTCATACTGTGTTGCAGTGACAGGCACCATCCCTGCATTTTCCTTTTCAAGCTAAAACACGAAGACATAATGTACAGATTTTTTTTTTGGGGGGGGGGGGGGACGTGGGAATTCAATAGCTACATCGTATCACTTTCGTACCGTGCTTAGGTCTTGTTAACTGTAATTAGCTGCTGCTCCACCACAAATAGCACCAGGAGGCACTGTAGGAGGCTAACACATCTTGATTTCGAATTTCAGTAACCGAAGCTGTTTCTCCAGTACAATGTCTGTTGGTACCTAGAACGTACATAGTTGATGTGATGAACGGCAGCTAGCTATGAATGGATAACAGTGAATGTTAATGCAGATGAATAGGAAAAACAAACTCATAAGGTCTGAACACAGCATTGTTAGTATGCTGCTTGACACAGCCACTTAGAATAATATCTAGGCGTAACGTTGCAAAGCAACATGAAATAGAAAAAGCATTTAAGGGGCTCCGGAACGCCCCATACTTGCAATGTTAAAATGACGCTTATAAATTACAACTTTCCTCACAAAGTATTTGAGGTAGGAAGTTGAACTTTTTACAGATTATTTATTGGAATATGGGCTACAACTTAACACAGGGATTTTACAAAATTTTAGTTCAGTTATTAACGATGATTTTTTTTTCAATTGTAATGAAAATTCACAACATTTTTTGCAATTTTTTATTTATATATTTCAAAATATACAGTTTTTTGGAAAAAGGCTGTGTTAAATTATGCAGAAGGTACTGTGTAACATTTACTGAAAGTTTGAAACAAATATGTTTGGAAGATCCTTAGAAAACATGTAATTTGTATGAGAAAATAAAAGTTTTGGGAATCGAGCGACAAAGATTGGATTAACTTTTTAGTGCATTCCAGGTCCATAGGATGGATTATCTTCATCCTCTGCAAACTCCTCCTCCAGCTTCCTCTTGTTCCTCCTCCTGTTTACTCTTGCTTGTATTTCTAGACTCTTTACAGCCCTGTCTGCAGCCCGAAGGCGTTCCTTGTCTAAAGCAAGCATCGCTCGTACCATGTTAGAACCTATCTTCATTCCCATATCTCTAAATACCTTTGGCTTTCCAACATTTCTCCTTTTCTTAAAAGCCTTCAGAGGATTTCTAATAACTTTACTTTTACTCATTATTATACTTCAACAAAACAGAGACTCAAGAAACAGAATTAATTACGAATATTTTCGAGATAACGACAGAGTAAATAAACATGAAACAATCGACAATCACACCAGCGATATATATTGAACCATCACAGGTTAGCCACAACACATACTTTATCTCACATCACTAAAATGTACCTGATGAACACGGACGTTAATAATAACACCATTTGACAGCAGTTTAACAGCGCCACAGTGGGTCACGCCCATGTAGAACACATTTCAAAAAAAATTTAAAAATAGTTGTAGTCTTCGGAATTGAATAAAATATATATCAATTAAAAGGTAATAGTCTGCAGATTCAGAAAACGCAAAAAAGTTAAAATTGAACTTTCCATGATTTTGAGCCTTTCCGGAGCCCATTAAGGGCTGTAGTAGGAAAGGCGAATGGTCAGTTTCGGTTCATTGGGAGAATTTTAGGGAAGTGTGGTTCCTTTATTAAGGAGACCGTATGAAAGACACTAGTGCGACTCACTGCTGAGTTATTTTTCGAGTGTTTGGGATCCGCACCAGGTCGTATTAAAGAAAAACATCAAAGCAAGTCAGAGGAGGTCAGCTAGATTTGCTACCGGTAGGATGGAACAACACGCAGGTGTTAACGGAGGTACTTTGGGAACTCAAGCGGCAGTCGCTGGAGGGAAGGGGGCGTTCTTATCGAGAAGCACTCTTGAAAAAATTTAGAGAACCGGCATTTGAGGTTGACTGTAGAATTATTCTACTACCATTAACGTCCATTTCCCTGGAGGATCAGGAATTTAAGGTTAGAGAGATTACGCCTTGTAGGGAGGCATGTAGATTGTCGTTTCTCCCTCGTTCTGTTTGCGAGTGGAACAGAAAAGGATGTGACTGCTAACGGTACCAGGTACCCTGCCGCACACACAATATGGTGGATTGTGAAATATTTCTGTAGATGCAGATGTATATGTAGATGTAGATCCAGTAGTCTTACTAAAGCTATTTCCATTATCAACATGGAAAAGTCGTATGGCATACTTGTGTAGAACAAATAGCATAGTTGTTCACATTTCTGGCGTGCAACCGCATAACGTCTACTTACTTACCTGATATTTTGGCCGAGACGTATACAATCAAATTAAAATTGAAACAAATAGGCCCTCGGTCACAATTTTTAGTCTTATTAACCAGGTTTCAACCCTTCTAAGAGTGCCCTCATCAGAATTTAAACGTTTAAAGTGGCCTACAATATAGTTACAAATTTGTGGGAAAAGAATAGTTACAAATTTGTGGGAAAAGAATCATTTATATAAAACTGTAAGTACTGACTGGCAATACAAGACAGAGACACTACTTACATGTCACGTATAAAATAAGTAAGTGCTCCATCGATCGTGACTGGGAAAAATATCTCACGAAATAAGCGTCAAACGAGAAAACTACAAAGAACGAAACTTGTCTAGCTTGAAGGGGCAAACCAGATGGCGCTATGGTTGGCCCGCTAGATGGAGCTGCCTTAGGTAAAACGGATATCAACTGCGTTTTTTTAAATAGGAACCCCCATTTTTTATTACATATTCGTGTAGTACATAAAGAAATATGAATGTTTTACTTCGACCACTATTTTCGCTTTGTGATAGATGGCACTGTAATAGTCACAAACATACGGCTCACAATTTTAGACAAACAGTTAGGTTTTTTAAATTAAAATACAGAACGCAGGTATGTGTGAACATTTTAATTCTGTTGTTCCAATGTGATACATGTACCTTTGTTAACTTATCATTTCTGAGAACGCATGCTGTTAGAGCGTGATTACCTGTAAATACCACATTAATGCAATAAATACTCAAAATGATGTCCGTCAACCTCTATGCATTTGGCAATACATCTAACGACATTCCTCTCAACAGCGGGTAGTTCGCCTTCCGTAATGTTCGCACATCCATTTACAATGCGCTGACGCATGTTGTCAGGCGTTGTCGATGGATCACGATAGCAAATATCCTTCAACCTTCCCCACAGAAGGAAATCCTTGGACGTCAGATCCGGTGGACGTGCGGGCCATGGTATGGTGCTTCGACGACCAATCCACCTGTCATGAAATATGCTATTCAATAACGTTTCAACCGCACGCGAGCTATGTGCCGGACATCCATCATGTTGGAAGTACATCGCCATTCTGTCATGCAGTGAAACATCTTGTAGTAACATCGGTAGAAGATTACGCAGGAAATCAGCATACATTACACCATTTAGATAGCCATCGATAAAATGGGGCCAATTATCCTTCCTCCCATAATGCCGCACCATAAATGCCAAGGTCGCTGATCTTCCACTTGTCACAGCCATGGATTTTCCGTTGCCCAATAATGAATATTATGCCGGTTTACGCTACCGCTGTTGGTGAATGAAGCTCCGTCGCTAAATAGAACGCGTGCAAAAAATCTGTCATCGTCCCGTAATTTCTCTTCTGCCCAGTGGCACAACTGTACACGCCATTCAAAGTCGTCGCCATGCAATTCCTGGTACATAGAAATATGGTACGGGTGCAATCGATGTTGATTTAGCATTCTCAACACCGACGTTTTTGAGATTCCGGACTCTCGCGCAATTTGTCTGCTACTGATGTGCGGATTAGCCGCGACAGCAGCTAAGACACCTACTTGGGCATCATCATTAGTTTCAGGTCGTGGTAGACGTTTCATATGTGGCTGTTTACTTAAATAACGTAACTATCCGGCGAACGGTCCGGACACTTGGATGATGTCGTCCAGGATACCTAGCAGCATATATAGCACACTCCCGTTGGGCATTTTGATCGCAACAGCCATACATCAACACGATATCGACCTCTTCCGCAATTGGTAAATGGTCCATTATAACACGGGTAATGTATCACGAAGCAAATACCGACCGCACTGGCGGAATGTCACGTTATACCACGTACTTATGCGTTTGTGACTGTTACAGCGCCATCTATCACTATTCGAGAAAAGTGGTCCAACTAAAACATTCATATTTCTTTACATACTACAAGAGTACGTAATAAAAAATGGGGGTTCCTATTTAAAAAGAAAAACGCAGATGATGTCCGTTTGACCTATGGCAACGCCATCTAGCGGGCCAACCACATGCCATCTGGTTTCCCCCTTCAAGCTGGACGAGTTTCCTACTTTGTAGTTTTTTGGTTTGATGCTTATTTCGTGAGATATTTGGCTCCGTCAGTATGAATGGACCACTCTCTCTCTCTCTCTCTCTCTCTCTCTCTCTCTCTCTCTCTCTCTCTATATATATATATATATATATATATATATATATATATATATATATATACTGCGAAATGATCGAGATGATCAGTCATTGTACTGATATATAATAATAATCACACCCAATGGTTGAATAGGTAACCACAATGCCACAACTCCATGACTGTTCTTGTTCACATGTGTACTTTCTCTCTTTCTTACGCTAGCGGAGTACACGTGTAACTAACAACTGACTCAAGTCACGAGTGTTTGGTTAAAGAGACAGCTGCGGTCACAGGGAAGCACATTGATGCGGCGAGGTCAGAGATAATAGATGCCGATGGTACTGTTACCGACGAATCTGCCGCTAAAGCGGAGTTATTGAACGCAGCTTTCCGAAATTCCTTTACCAGGGAAGATGAATGGAATATTCCAGAATTTGAAACACGAACAGCTGCTAACATGAGTTTCTTAGAAGTAGATACCTTAGGGGTTGCGAAGCAACTCAAATCGCTTGATACGGGCAAGTCTTCAGGTCCAGACTGTGAAACGTCCCCTTTAAAAAATTATACAAAACTGTGCTTTAACTGACACACAATATTTTTAGCGCAATGCAATCTGACTTTCAATGATCCCTACAAAAGAATGGCCCTGACTAACATTAACCTATACCTTTCACAAATCACTTACCTCACAAAAATCTTCGTTACTCGAACTACTGCAATACAGCGAGCGCCACTACTCCCAGCTACATAGAAGATTCAAACTACGGAAGGCACTAACTACTGATAGGCATAGCTAGCAAATGAAAGATTTTAATAGAGAACAAACAATGTATTTACCTAAATAGTCATTATATAGCAGTTCATGCCATCCAGTCTTACAAATTTCAAAACTCCGCCATTTCTCTCCCCACATCCACCACTGCTGGCGGCTCACCTCCAACTGCGCCAAACTACGCGTTGTTAACATCCAGCTGCCCAACACTACAATGGCGAGTATTACAACAATGCAAAGCACCCACAGACTGCACACAGCACAGCCAGTGATTTCATACAGAGCGCTACGTGGCGTTACCTATAAGAAAACCTAAACAGCCTACTTACTTAGGCCCCATGCTCCTCAGAAAAAATTTTACATATTGTTTTGGGCATGGCCACTACAGATTTGAAAAAATATTTCATAATTACAATAACAAAGATATCAAATGCACACACTTATTGATACAATGTTGGTCAAAAGCTAAAATTTTCTCACAGTCCATAAAGACAGACCTGATCGTTCATCACAGTAAAATAGCAGTGTTTTTCTCAATGTCTGAGCAGTAAAAGAAAATGCACACGGAAGTAGTGGATTTCCATGCAGCCTTGAAGAAGTAGTGTTGTCCTTCCAACGGAAAGACAGTGCTGACTCTTGACATGAAGACAGGTAATGGGCCACAACGGAGCAAACCCACAGCACAGTCAGTCGAAGTTGAAGAATATTGGTAGGTAGGTCATCACAGAGCAGACCCACTGTAGTCCTGGTAGAGATTGTGGTATTGGTGGGCCACCAGAGGTGCAGACTCACTGCAGTCCTTGTAGAAGTTATGGTATTGGTGGGCCATCAAAGATGCAGACCCACTGTTGTCCTTGTAGAGACGGCCAGCAGCCATCTGTTGCGAATGTGCAGGTGCACAATCACCATCGAAGAGTCTTGCGGACAATATAGCAAGTCCATAACTACCACTTGTGCACTCACAAACTTTTTGGAATTGTCCTTAGAACCAGCAATGCGGTTATCCATTCCCTTGCTGAGTTATTAACACACGTGCAAACACTAACAGTCCCTACTTCTCACATATTGTCCATATACTATGACCAACAGAAACGTGTGCAGTGAAATGTAACTTACAAGTTACTTAATTTGATGAAATGGTGTCAATTACAAGTTTATAACATAAGAATACAATAAGAAAGATGCAAAATACATCATTAAAGAACATAACAATACAGATAAAATTTGTGGTAATGCAGGCTTTACAAAAGAATAGAAATAAACATGTAGACCAGTGTTACAAGAATTATGACATAAGTACATATATAAAAGATCAGAATAACTTTTGAAACATCAACAACACATGAGCATTAAAACAAAACAAAACAAATAATGTCTAAACATCTTTACAAAGAAAATAACATATTATTAGAAAAATTCCACAACATAACTCATATCAGCTAAACACATTGACAGGAAAAACACAAATATACAAGAGTACACAAACACATAGCAGAATAACACAACAGGAAAGGGCAGGGTTTGTATTCAGTGTAACATTTGGTACTGCAGTCCAACCTAAAACTTCATTCTACAGATCTTTCGTCTTATTTCAACATTTGTTTCCACCAAAGAAATCCTATCCAAGGATGCTTTCTATATTTATATGTTCACATATTTCTTACCTCATTATTTATTTTCCATTACCTTACCTCATCATTTATTTCCAAGAAAATCCTACCTAAACCTGTTGTCCCTGAACCCTACTTTTTTGCTCATATCCTCTTTCAAAATACTTTATTTTTGCCAAACCATTTTCTTATAGCTTCTCAATGCATTTCTTCCAATTCATCACAACTCGGTCTCTCATATAGCCTACCCCATCTTAAGCTAACTTAAATCTACTGAGCTCAGATGCTAAACTAAGAAACGAGGCAATGCAGCAGCACAAAACAATTAACACAAACAGCAATGACAAAATATTCAAATTGGCAAAGCAAGCAGCAATATTACAACTAATATAAGGCAATGAGCAGCAAACAAGAAAAATAAATCAGTAGTAAAACTGGTTTAACAGAGTAATGCAAAGTGAAATTCAGTAACACTACGCCTGGCAACCAGCAGCAGAAAATGAAATAACTTATACCTAAACATGACAAAGCTCAAGCAGAAAAAATAGTACACTAAAGACAACAATGCAGATAAGGGAAATGTATATTCACATCTTAATATCGATGTCATTAAAGTGGTGCACCACAACTTATTCTACAAAATAAATTACCAAGTACTTGAAAAGAAAATTATGAATGCAGTTCCTGTGAAGGTAAATGTCTTTTTGTGCTCCCTCATTTTTTTGAAAAAAATTATTATTTACTCGATCTGTAGACAGAAAATATTTATATTAGTACATCTATAAAATTTTATTTTAGCCAATGCTGCAGTGCAGCTAGAAACTTGATATTAAACGAAATGAGCAAATATATACAAAGCAATGTGTGAAACGTCATTCACTAGGCAAATGGCGTCTCCAAAGGCAGTAAAAAAATCTCTCAACTAGAAAGACAATATTTGTAAAAATGTTTCTCATCATTTCATTAGGCAATTTAGTAAATATCATAAATTAAGATCTCCACAGTGTAATCATATGTTTTCAAGTTCGACTGTGTCGTTTTTGCGATGCTTTCTACAAAGGAATGTCAATAGTGAGGATAATGGCCTCTTTTTTTTTTCTCCGGCTGTGCCTCTGAAAGGCACTCACTAATGACTACTTTCCAGGCGACTGTCGCCCATCTCGGCGCCCACGATGCATTACGTGAAGGTCACTTAACTTTCTTACCGAAATATTTATGACACCAGTTTGCACAACAGTGACAGTCTCACATAAAAAATTTCACAGGCCGAGAATTTGCGTTGCAAATGTGTAGAAACAAAATCCTATGAATATAACAGTGTCCAAAAAATTATCAGTGGCACTGTGATACATTCATACATGTACACAGAGATCATAATTCTCAAGTACGATTTTTGGTTTCCAACATCCTTTTCCACAAATCAGAGTCCCTAACCACTACTCATTATTCCTTACCTCATTATACATATACATATTCGTCGACACTTCTTCAATATTTCATCATGAGAAATACATAGCATAATCAAATTCCTCATATACGGTATCATCATCTTATTGATCATAAACATACCTCAACAGCATAATACATAGCGTCGTCGTAATAATATCCTAACATCTCAATCAATTCTCAAAATCGTCGTAGCTTCCGCCAATAATTTCAAAACCTAAAAAAAAAAATCTCTGCTCATTTCAATACTGTCATCTACCTCAAACGTACTTTAAAATCATGCTCCCTTACCAGATACGACATTCAAAGCTCTCATAGTATCACAATGGTTCTGAAAAAATATGAACAGTTCACAAAGTACAGACAAAATACAATTTCATAAGTGTGAAGTTATCCAAGTATGTAATTACGTAAACATGTGTCACTGATGTAGTAAAATAAATGTTTGTCTCTCTCAGTTAAATGATCAGATAGCTGTGTAATTCTATGTTAGAGAAATATGGTACCGATGTGTAAAGTTGTATAAGCAAATACCATATTAGCTAGGGCTCCTTGTACTTGCCAAACACATGGTACACAAAGTAGGCGTGTACCCCCTGAGGATTAATGTAATTATACCCTCAGGTGTTACAGATTACAGCAATGGAATGAAATGTGTCACGGAAAACTTTCTTTGTAATTCAAAAATCTTTAAAAATAAATGTTCTAAGTACAAAATTAATCACTGAAATGCGTGTCCTGTATCGCTAAATGTGCGTCTTGCTGTAAGATAATTGTGTTGAAGCGTTGTAGTAATCGTCCTCTGTAAGCAAAGTTCTGCTGAAGTCAATGTACTCACCTCATCATAAACAAAACTGAGATGCTTTGCGTATAGATATCGTAGTTGTTATGCTTATTGCCGTGATGAAGAAAGTACTATAATGTAACGTATTGTTGCGCTACGAAAAAGGCTGTCTCATTGTAGCTATACCACAAACGTTACTACTAAAACATGTTTTACTTTCCAGAAGAATTCAGAAAAACTGTGCAGATATAAATCAGATACAACGCAAAAACAACATTGCAAATTGTCACTCATTAGTAGCGTCGTGATAAAATCGTGTAGCTGTCACATAAAGTAACCACTGTGTCATCTGGTATCTCACAGAAAGTACTTTAAATCCAGAATGTATTTTCAAGTAAACCAAAATGTTGCATTAAAATCTCATTATCAGTACTGGTAAATGTTCTAAGTGTGTGAGCCATATAGTCGTTACATAATCGTGCAACTAACAAGCAAGAATGTACACACACAATAACACTGTATCGTCTGTTCCCAATAACAATGCATTCGTAATTTCTGTTGAAAAAAGTTCTCTTGGTTCTTGTCTCGATATTGAACTTCAAACACTGTTGCATATTAACAGATTCTAAGTCTGACAAAGCATACTAGTAATGTAAAGTGAAAAGATATATGACAAAGACAAAGTTAAAAAGCAGATTATCTTTCAGTAAACGGTTTTACATGTGAAATGTGGTGTAAACCTTAACTCTTCCTAGTACGCAGAGTTTCAGCTTCAACGCAATGATCATGTGGTATACGTCGGATTCTGTAAAGTCCATTGTAAACTAGAATGAATTTGTGACTCAATTGTTTCTTCTTATGTGACAATGAATGAGCTTTAATGAGAACTTTCTGACCAATATATAACTTCTTTGCATTTGCTTTACCGTGTAGTTTTCTCCTTTTGTCTGCTGCAGATTTTACATTTATAATAGCCAAACCAATTATGTCTTTGTGTCGAAGTTTACGTGTATTCGGGAAAGGTACAAGCTCTCTGATTCTGTTCGGTGGTTCTTCATTCTTCAGTACAAGAGTAGGTGGTAAAGCAATGGATTCATGAGGCATTTCATTCAGCACGTTTTGCAATAAGTGTAAATATCCGTCCCAATGCTGATGTTTTCTGTGACAATAAAGTCTGCAAAGGTTATTGATTTCTTCCATAATCCGTTCGGAGGGGTTACAATGTGGTGAGTACAATGAAATAAAAACAGGTTTGATTTTATGATTCCGAAGCATGCGTGACCAAACAGTAGATCTGAATTGCGGTCTGTTATCTGAAATGACTTTACTAACGTGTCCAACTTCACATAAGAAATTTTTAAGAAAGGCGTTGGATACAGACCGTCCAGCGACTTTACGTAATGGAGTAAAAGAAACAAATTTTGAAGTAAGTTCAACAGCGACTAGAACGTACGAAAATCCATTAGATATTCTGTCAAGCGGTCCCAAGAGATCAACAGCAGCAAATTCCTTTAATTTAGAAGGAATGATAGGAAACAGTGGAGCACAATGGCAGATAGTAGATGGTTTCGCTTTTGACAAAGTTTACAAAAGACAGGACTCTTCGAATTCTCTTTTCCGTATTGTTAAAATAACAATTCGTCCGAAGAATATGATAACATTTTCGTGGACCAAAATGTGCGTCGCTGAAATGAATGTACCAAATGAGCTTATTAACAAAATCATCTGGAATGCAAAGTACCCATAGCTTGTCATCAACAGTGCAGCGTTTGAATAGTATGTTGTTTCTAACCAGATAATAATGCCGAATCTGTGTGTGCGTCTTTTCATGCCATTTACTATTCATGTCTTTCCAAATCGGATCTTTATCTTGTTCATGAGCAATGTCCTTTAAAGATGTGGTGATGAAGTTTTCAAAGGCGACTTTCTGAATGTAAAGAATACTGAAATTTTTCTCAAGGTTGCCTTCTGTGTTACTTTTCTCAAGCCCAGCCGGTGCGCGTGACAGTGCGTCCGCAACAATGTTCTCCTTGCCGGGAATGTAGACTATTGTGAAGTGGAATTCTTGCAGAAACAATGCCCAACGTTTTAGCCTGTCATGATTTAATTTTGAAGATATAAAAAATTGTAGTGCACGATGATCACTGTATACTTTTACGTGCTTACCAGAAAGAAACGGAATTTGTTAAATGCCCAAACGATAGCTAAAGCTTCTAATTCAGTAACGGAATAATTTTTTTCAGATTTTGTTAGCACTCGGCTAGCAAAATCAATGGTTTTCTGAACAGTAATGTCATTTTCTATGGCTTTTTGAAATAAATGGGCACCAAGACCGACTTTAGAAGAATCCGTGCTAAGGCAGAAATCTTGTGACAGATCTGGATGAGCTAGTATTGGCGCGTTAAGTAGCGATTCTTTCAAAGAATTGAATTCCAACTGTGCTTGTTCGACCCAGTTCCAAATAGTATTTTTTCCAGTGAGAGAACAAAGTTTTGGTGTAACTAGAATTTGCATTTTCAGAAAACGACGGTAAAAATTAACGAGACCTATAAAATTGCGGACTTGTTTTTTTGTGGATGGAACTGGAATGGCTCTGATTGCTTCCAACTTTTCAGGATCCGGCTGAATGCCTTCAGAAGAAATAATATGTCCCAAAAACTTCACCTTTGTCCTACCGAATTCAGACTTTTCCAAGTTAACTGTAATTCCAGATTCTGCAAAAATATGTAACACGCTGTTGAGGATGCGATTGTGTTGTTCCCATGAGGCTTCTGCTATCAGAATATTGTCCACATATAAGGTGATGTGACGTTTTAAGAACTCAGGTAATATGGGATTTAGTCCGCGAATGAATGCTGCCGAAGGAATGTTCAAACAAAAAGGAAGTTTCCGAAACTGATAACAAACCCCGAAACAAAGGAAAGCTGTGTATTTTCTACATTCTGGATGAAGTTCGATCTGATAAAAGCTGGATCTGAGATCAATAGAAGACAACACTTTTACACCATTAAAATTTTGAAGAAGTTCTTCCAACGTTTGCAGCCTGTCTGTTTCAGAAATAATGATAGTATTGATTTGTCTCGAATCTAAGACAAGCCTGATCGATCCATTTTTCTTCTCAACAACATGTAATGGATTGTTGTATGAGCTTACTGCAGGCTCAATAATGCCCTCGTCAAGCATAGATTGTATTTCTGTTCTAACACGGTCCCTATATTGTGATGGAATCACGTATGGTCTAACACAAAATTTAGTATGCTCACGAACACGAAATTGGTATTGAAATCCCTTGATTGTTCCTGTTTTGTGAGTAAAAACTGTGGAATGTGCTTGTAAAATCTCAAAAAGGTCTTGCCTATCAGTGTCATTACAATTCTCAATTGTTTGAATTTTATTCTGAATTAACTCATTACTATCAAATGCGCCGTTGCTATCATCCCTGTCAGTACTTGCAGAGTGATTGTTAGTGTCAACTTCTGTCGAAAATTCCGAACTGTTGTCTAACAGGAGGTAAAGCCGATTAATTTCTTCATCATGGTTTGAGAGCCAATCTTCAAATCTTAAAGCTATTGACTTACCTTCTTTCTCTAAACTTATTTCAGCATCGTGAAAGTTTAAGATTGCTTTGTATTCATTCAAAAAGTCTACTCCCAGTATAATTTCCGTCGACAATAATGGAACAATAAGAAAGTTCATAGAGAAGCTGTGGCTTTGACAAAAGAATTCTAAGTTGGTTTGTTGGCGTACATCTACACTTTTTCCAATGACTGCACCTTGTAATTTAATCTTACGTAACGGAAGTGTGGGGCAATCGTTCGATTTGTTGCATTTGCTAAAAGCTGTTTCACTAATTGCTGAAATGGGACTGCCAGAGTCAAGTACTGCCGTAAATTTTACGTCATTTACAGTAATGCGAATCACAGGATATGCAATGTTGCTAAGTTTTACGTCGTGTTCCTGGGGTAAGATGTCCCTAATGTCTTCCATTTTTACATAATTACTAGCTACGGCAGCTGCGTCGTCAGTTTCATAAGTCCGTTTTGTTGCTGCCAGCGGTATGAGTCATTGCCTATTGTGTCTTTGTTGGGGCGCGTCATTACTGGGATTTGGAGACCTAACTTCTACAAATTCACCTTGTCGAGAGGGCCCTGCTCTGTTTGAATCCCGCCAGTTCTGATGCAATTCAGGTCTGTCGTTACGATCATATCGTCTGTCGTCATGTCGGTAGATTCCATAGTTTCTTTCTTGTCGGTCACATGGTGGAGAATTTCTCCCTGAATCGTAACTGCGCGCTGGACCGTTGCATCTAAAGTCATTCTTTCTCCCTTGATAATAATTATTTTGGTTCCCAAATTGTCTGTTTCTCTGATTGTCTCTGTGATAGTCATTACCGCGGAGAGGTGATCTTTCTCTGTAATTATTACTACCCTGCCAACGGTTGTCATACGGGTGGTGTCTGTTTTGGTCACGATTTACATTGTAAGAATAGCCTTGTCGTGTATTATTTCTGTCATCGCGGAATTGTGACAGATGTGACCAGTAATTATTGTGCTCCTGTCTTCGCGTTCCGCGATTGTCAGTGTCAATTTCCAGTTCTTGTAACAGTCCCTGAAAAGCTTCAATATCGTCTTTACAACGTCCTGCTAAAATAATATGTTGTAAATGTTCAGGCAATTTGATTAAGCAAATACGGATGAGTTCTGACGGGCTGTATGGGTTTGAAAGATACTGATTCTTATGCAACATGTCTTCAAAATATTTCATAAGACTGGAAAATTCAGATTGTTCGAAACGTTTCATCATTATGATGCTATGTCTTACTCGGTCTTGTGTAGCTTGAGACCAATATGCTGAGAGGAAGGCATGATAAAATTCTCCTTCACTGTGACAATCGTGAATGACCGAT
Source organism: Schistocerca nitens (assembly GCF_023898315.1). Classification (NCBI taxonomy): domain Eukaryota; kingdom Metazoa; phylum Arthropoda; class Insecta; order Orthoptera; family Acrididae; genus Schistocerca; species Schistocerca nitens. Next base: position 24,790,854 of record NC_064620.1, on the reverse strand, counting down.
CGCATTCTTACAGCTGGTTCATTCTCCAAGTAGCCACACATAAATTCTAACCTGTGCTCCAATGACCAGTTGGGAGGAAAACAATGAGAGAATTGATGAAGCCATGCTTGTGGATGAATGTCGACAGAATTCTTAAATGTTTTGAATTTACGTGTAGTAATGAACAACTTATAGTCAAAATCATCGTGTCGGCGAGTAGCATGTTGGTCATTGTTACGTCGTGTCGACGGTTCCATCTCAAAATTCGGTGTACATTGCCAATTTCTTTCATAACTTCCGAAATGCCCTGTGTTATTATTTTGCGGCTTTTCCGTATTTCTAAGTCCCTCTTCCCGTTTTGGAGCGCGAGTGTCCTCTGAAATATGTAATTCTTGTATTACTTGTGCCAACTGATTTTGTACTTCCCGTATTTCTCTTTTGTACAGTGTATTGATTTGATTTTGATTTTGTTGGAATTTTCTTATTTGTTCATACTATTCAGTGTCAGTGAAGGCTACAGGTCTTGTGTCATTCAGATCATAATCTACCTTTGTAGATAAGTTAGTGAACTGATCTGAAAGTTCGGCTACTTTATCCGATAGTGAAATTATTTCCTCTGTGTGTTTTTCTGAACCACGTTTCAGAGTGTCCACATGTGTTGAAATCGTATCTACTGGGTCCTTTAAGTTTTCCTGAGTTTTTGCAAGTTGCGTAACCGAATCGGTAGAAGCAACTGAGTAAATTTTAGCTTGCAAGGTGTCGTGATTATCATGGACAATAGTTCGCAGTTCTTTTATGGCTGCTTCGTGATTCTGTAATGCATTTTCATGACGCGAAAAAATAGGTTGGAAATGCCCACAAATTTGTGTTTTTAAGTCATTACAGACTTTTTGACATTTCGATTCGATTTTATGTAACTCACTTAGTTAAATCTTCGGGAGGTAGCGTTGCTCACGTCCGTAGGTTTAACCTTAAAATACCCTACACGTGCCTCCTGGGTGGTGCTAATTGAGCAACAGTGATTACAGGCAGCCAGACTATCCATAGGATCTCCTGGCAATGACATATCAACTAAATAGCAGAAACAGTTCTTTTCAGAGCTCATTAACAAGAAACATTGGACCAACTATCAGACTCCTTCAGCTGAATATCGAAAGCATTAGCAGGGCAAAGTGTGACTACCTGTCAAAATTTTTGCTGGACAACAATATCGATGTCGTCGCCATTCAAGAAACTCGTGTTTCCAGCGAAGAAATATTCCGAAGCCGAGGTCGAATTCCTGGATATTCTGCACTTGGTGTAACTTACCACGAGGTGTATGGAATTGCTACGTATGTCCGTAACAACATAAACGAAGCTTCGCTGATTTCTGTAAGTGTGGAGGCAGATATACATACAGTTGTCATACAATTGCACGGCATTACTATTACAAATGTTTACAAACCACCCAAAACAACATGGCCCGATTTTGTCCTACACACAGCAGAACATCCTGCAATTTACATAGGAGACTTCAATAGTCACCATGAACTTTGGAAGTACTCTCAAAATGATGAAAATGGGAGCATGCTTGCAGAATGGATCGAAGAGAATGATCTTCATCTAGTGTTTGATGCCAAAGATCAAGGCACTTTCAGGTCAGCTGCTTGGGACAAGGATTCAAATCCTGACTTATGCTTTGTTAGCTGCAACGAAACTGGCTTTCCCATCAACACCACATGGAAAGTGCTAGATGCCTTTCCTCACAGCCAACACAGACCTGTAATAATACAAATTGGCTGCACTGTTCCTGTCATACGATCAACTCCGCATGCTCGATGGAATTTCCAGAAAGCCGACTGGATGAAGTTTTCAACAGAACTGGATAAGACCATACGATGGATACCTCCATCACATTATAACTATCAACACTTCATTGGTGCACTAACAGCAACAGCTAAAAAGTGTATGTCAAGACGATACCGAAAAGAATATGTTCCACGATGGAATGAGGAAAGTGAAACACTGTACCAATACTTCAAGCAATGTGGTGACCCAGAGATAGCTACGGAACTATTGTCCAGCATGGACATGTCTCGGAGGCAGAAATGGGCAGAAACAGTCAAAACTATGGACTTTACCCACTCGAGCAGGAAAGCATGGAGTCTTCTGAGAAAACTGGGAGGAAGTGCACCAGCATGCAGAAAAAAATCCGAAGTAACACCAGACCAAATTGCTTCCCACATCATTACCACCTCAAGAGTACCTCCTGACAAGAAACATACAAGACATATCAGACGACAGCTTCGTGACCTTAAAAAGAAGGCATCTCCCTCATCTGAGTATACCCATCCCTTCACAGTTTCAGACATTGACTCTGGACTGAAGGACCTCAAACCTCTTAAGGCACCTGGATTCGATGGTATCCACCCAGAATTCCTGATCCATATGGGAGGAAAAGCTAAGAAATGGCTGGCAGAATTCTTCACTGACATCCTGCTGACTGGTCAACTTCCATCTGAGTTTAAAAAGGTGAAGATAATATCTGTTCTGAAACCTGGCAAACCCAGCAACAGGGTAGAAAACTATCGCCCCATTTCCCTACTCAGCTGCTGCTACAAGCTTTTTGAAAGGCTAATACATAACAGAATAAGTAGCGCTATCTTAGAGAACGTTCCAGTTGATCAGGCAGGCTTCAGACCAGGGCGTAGCTGCTGCGACCAAGTATTGTCTCTCACATCCTTCATAGAGTCAGGATACCAAATGAAGCAGAAAACATCTGTGGCATTTGTTGATCTAACTGCCGCCTTCGACACTGTGTGGAGGGAAGGCCTTATCTACAAATTTCTCCGCATCATACCCTGCAGAACAATGGCTCGACTGATTAACAGCATGCTAAGTGATCGGAAGTTCCAGGTAATCACTGGAAGCAACATAAGTAAGGAGAGGAAGCTGAACAGTTCTCTCACCCTTACTGTTCAACCTATATCTATCTGATCTACCTGACACTTCGTCCAGAAAATACTGCTATGCCGATGACCTGGCTCTAGCCGTCAAACACCAGGAAATGAAGACAACAGAAGAGATTTTAGCCAATGACCTGTCTGCATTAGACAATTACTTCAAAATCTGGAGACTCCAACCCAGTGTGAGTAAAACAGAAGTGTGTTGCTTCCATCTAAATAACCAGTTGGCGAACGTAAAACTGGAGGTAAGTTTCAGAGGCAGAATTCTTCGTCACAACTGGAACCCAAAATATCTTGGTGTCATCCTGGATCGTACACTATGCTTCAGACAACACCTTCTTAACTTAGCTCAAAAGCTGAGGACTCGAAACAACATCCTCCATAAGCTATGCGGAACTACCTGGGGATCTTCAGCAACCACCCTGCGAACTTCAGCTCTGGGCTTGGTATACTCAAGTGCTGAGTATTGTGCACCTGTTTGGATGAATAGTCATCATACAAGGCTTGTTGATACCCAGATGAATACGACAATGCGCATAATAGCTGGCACAATCAGATCTACTCCAGTTTATTGGCTTCCACTGTTAACCGGTATAATGCCTCCTGATCTACGCAGATGTACTGCCCTTATGAGAGAATTCCACAAGATCTCCAGGAATTCTAACCTACCCGTGCATAGCGACCTGCCACTTTTAAATCGCAAGAGACTGAAATCACGTCATCAAACTCTGTGCGATGCTGCTGACATGGTTGCTAAGAATTTCAAACCTCTTGAAGAATGGAAAGGTCGGTGGGAAGCAGTGACAGATGTGCACCTGCATAACATCTTCTCAGGTGCTAAACTTCCAAGTGGATTCGACTTACCACGCAAGACGTGGTCTACTCTCAAGAGAATCCGTACCAGCCATGGGTGATGCAGGGATGCTCTCTTTAAGTTGAAGAAGCTGCCTGATCCAGCCTGTGACTGCGGGGCTCCATACCAGACTGTTCACCACATTGTCAGTGAATGCAGGATTCGAGCCTATCACGGTGCCAAAGAGGACTTCCTGCTAGCAACTCCAGATGCAGTGCGCTGGATTGAAGGACTGGATATTCAGTTGTAAAGACAAACTTAAGTTTCTTGTGTGTCAATATGTACATATGTATATGTAATTTCATGATATGTCTGTATTAGCCATACGCTAAATAAAAGTTAAATCTTCACGTGTTTGTTCAAGTGTGGTGTCTAACTTTTGAAGATTTTGTTCCATTGCGTCTAAATGTTGCTGTGTTTGTCTCTGGTGTTGTTCCATTGTGTCTAACTTTTGAAGATTTTGTTCCATTGTGTCTAACTTTTGAAGATTTTGTCCCATTTGTTTCAGATTTTGTTCAAGCGTTGTGTCTAACTTTTGAAGATTTTGTTCCATTGTGTCTAACTTTTGTAGCCTTTGTCCCATTTGTTGCATTAACTGTAATAATAATGCACTGGTGTCTGAAACATGTTCCTCAGAGCTTTTCGGCAGTGAAGTTGCACCGGCAACATTCACATTTTGACAAGCAGAAAATGGGTCTTGACTTATTTGAGAAAACTGTAAACACCCAAAACCTGAATCAAAATTGTGTCCTGTCATTCCCGATTCCTGAGGCGGGCTGCTGCCGACCGATCGATCAATAATGCTTCCCTGTTCACTAATGGTTTCACTGTCTACGCCATTATTTGCAGCCCGCTCCATTTCCCTATGCACAATTATCAAATTACTACTTTGAACATTAGTTAATTCATTACAAGGTGGCGCTAACACACTGCTTTCTTTTCCGCTGTCATTTCTCAGTTTACTTTGGAGCCTAGTGTTACGTTTTTCACACGCCATTATTGTCACAATATTTCACACGATAACACAGAAAAGCACAATTTGAAGAGCAAAAGTAAGAGAACACATTAACGAAGCACTGAAAATAATATCTAGTTAATTGCACGCGCAGCTGAGAAATACTTGGTGCAAATCTACATGCATGCCACAACCGTTTTACTCTACCACAGTGAAAACCTACAACTACAAAGGAAATTCTCTCTACAATTATGCGCTAGCAATAAACAAAAGCTACACTAATTACACAAACTACAAGAAAAAATCAGAAGATTCCAGTGAGGTATCCTCGGCTAAGGGTCGCCATATGAAACGTCCCCCTTGAAAAATTATACATGACTGTGTTTAAACTGACACACAATATTTTTAGCGCAACGCAATCTGACTTTCAATAATCCTTACAAAAGAATGGCCCTGACTAACATTAACCCATACCTTTCACAAATCACTTACCTCACAAAAATCTTCGTTACTCGAAATACTGCAATACAGCAAGCGCCACTACTGCCAGTTAAATAAAAGATTCAAACTACGGAAGGCACTAACTACTGATAGGCATAGTTAGCAAATGAAAGATTTTAATAGAGGACAAACAATGTATTTACCTTAACAGTCATGATATATATAGCAGTTCATGCCATCCAGTCTTACAAATTTCAAAAATCCGCCATTTCTCTCCCCACATCCACCACTGGTGGCGGCTCACCTCCAACTGCGCAACGCTACGCGTTGTTAACATCCAGCTGCCCAACACTACAATGGCGAGTATTACAACAATGCAAAGCAGCCACAGACTGCACACAGCACAGCCAGTGTATTTCATACAGAGCGCTACGTGGCGTTATCAATAAGAAAACCTAAACAGCCTACTTACAATTGTACATCGATTAGGTTCCTTTTAGATTACGCTGATACAATAGCTCCCTACTTAGCACTCATATACAACCGCTCGCTCACCGATAGATCTATACCTACAGATTGGAAAATTGCGCAGGTCGCACCAGTGTTTAAGAAGGGCAGTAGGAGTAATCCATCTAACTACAGACCTATATCATCGACGTCGGTTGGGAGTAGGGTTGTGGAGCATATACTGTATTCAAACATTATGAATCACCTCGAAGGGAACGATCTATTGATACGTAATCAGTATGGTTTCAGAAAACATCGTTCTTGTGCAACGCAGCTAGTACTTTATTCGCACGAAGTAATGGCCGCTATCGACAGGGGATGTCAAGTTGATTCCGTATTTCTAGTTTTCCGGAAAGCTTTTGACACCGTTCCTCACAAGCGACTTCTAATCAAGCTGGGGTGTCGTCTCAGTTGTGCGACTGGAATCGTGATTTCCTGTCAGGAAGGTCGCAGTTCGTAGTAATTGACGGCAAATCATCGAGTAAAAGTGAAGTGATATCAGGTGTTCCCCAGGGAAGCGTCCTGGGACCTCTGCTGTTCCTGATCTATATAAATGACCTGGGTGACAATCTAAGCAGTTCTCTTAGGTTGTTCGCAGATGATGCTGTAATTTACCGTCTAGTAAGGTCATCCGTAGACCAGTATCAGTTGCAAAGCGATTTAGAAAAGATTGCTGTATGGTGTGGCAGGTGGCAGTTGACGCTAAATAACGAAAAGTGTGAGGTGATCCACATGAGTTCCAAAAGAAATCCGTAGGAATTCGATTACTCGATAAATTGTACAATTCTCAAGGCTGTCAATTCAACTAAGTAACTGGGTGTTAAAATTACGAACATCTTCAGTTGGAAAGACCACATAGATAATATTGTGGGGAAAGCGAGCCAAAGGTTGCGTTTCATTGGCAGGACACTTAGAAGATGCAACAAGTCCACTAAAGAGACAGCTTACATTACACTCGTTCGTCCTCTGTTAGTATATTGCTGCGCGGTGTGGGATCCTTACCAGGTGGGATTGACGGAGGACATCGAAAGGGTGCAAAAATGGGCAGCTCGTTTTGTATTATCACGTAGTAGGGGAGAGAGTGTGGCAGATATGATACGCGAATTGGGATGGAAGTCATTACAGCAAAGGCGTTTTTCGTCGCGGCGAGATCTCTTTACGAAATTTCAGTCACCAACTTTCTCTTCCGAATGCGAAAATATTTTGTTGAGCCCAACCTACACAGGTAGGAATGATTATCAAAATAAAATAAGAGAAATCAGAGCTCGAACAGAAAGGTTTAGGTGTTCGTTTTTCCCGCGCGCTGTTCGGGAGTGGAATGGTAGAGAGATAGTATGATTGAGGTTCGACGAACCGTCTGCCAAGCACTTAAATGTGAATTGCAGAGTAGTCATGTAGATGTAGATGTAGATGTAACTTCATAGGTCTCACTGGTACAAGCTTGAAGCAAATATACGGAGCTCATTCCAGATCTATACATCCGTGTACTACCTGTCAAATTTCAGACCTCAGTCTCGCGTTGACGGGCTGCATGTTGATTCTACCACTTTTCTGAGGCAGCTTTCGTGTCCGGCACACCACGCTGTGCTATGCTGAGTCTGCCACTGCTGCTGGTTAATCAACGCATGCCATCGAGTCGCCGCTGTTAACCACTGTACGAGCGTCACACTGAATGAAGGAGGTATTTGTTAAATCATCTTTTCTTAGTCCCCGACTGCTGTGTTACCACCGTGAGTTGTAGACGATTGCTTGGGAATTAATCAATGTCCGTGCCCCTGAAAGTACAACAATAACGACATGTAGGTAGTCTTCGAAATGTGGAAGTAACTTAGAGTATTTTGTTATCCTGGAATGAGTAACAGCACTGCATATCGCTTGGATCTTTTCCTATATAATGCCTGCTACAATGACGGTGATAGACCTATTTCCTCAATAATTTGATGAAATGCTTGTTAATTGTAGGCAAAGCTTTTTTTAATTTTGTAAAAATTATTTTGAATCCTAGTTTTACCACCGTACAAGACATTCTAATGCTTTAGTTGCTTTCGGAAGAGTGGTATGTAAATCACCCACCTGCTAGATGTAACAAGATTTTATTTATTTTCCCATAATAGATTAAAGAGAAGAGTTAGTTTCCCAAAAGAGTACACTTAATTTTCCGCTCCTTTTTTGACGAATAAGAGTTGTAGCACCGTCTCTTATTAGATTCGTTGTCGACGAATCGCTACTTCCTTTCTTCCTTCCCTTTATGTCTTGTCGTTACAGATGCTTTCATGCGATAAACGCATGAAATCAAACAATGCCTATGAAGAGATGATCTGGCTGTACAGGAGGCTGGATAATACGTTCCGTATCGGCTCAACACGCTGCCTTTCCTAAATTAGTACGAAGAATTTTTTTTCTCTCGGAAATCTGCCGAGCGTAGAAAACGTTCAAGTTATCCTGCAGACACTGCCTAATGAGACCTTTTAAGACGGCCTGAATAAATTAAGCAACAAACTTTTCTCATTTCCCTTTGATCCAGTGAAATTGGGTTTAAAGCCTCGTTATCGATACTAATTTTCTTTCACGCCTTACAGCTACGCGCTGACTCATTTTGTGTACTCAGTTTCTCAATTTCTTGTGCTCTATATACTCATATGAAATTGTTTCCTTCTTTCGGTGTCCATATTCTCTAGACCATCTGCCATCACCTTCTACATATACTGAATCCATACGTAACTTTACTATTTCCAACTAGTAGTTATGTATATTAGTATCTTTGTATATATCATGAACATTTTTCTTTGCCGGAATATGAAGTTTCCAGTGAGTGGAAGTAGGTTGAAGGAAGGGTACGTAATTCAAAAATGGCCTATACACCTTTATCCATTATGGATGTGAAACACTACGGCGGTGATGAATCAATGCCCGTAGAAACAACTACAACCAGCAGCATTTTGTAATGGTTCAAATTTTTACTGTACCATGACTGGTTTCAAGTAGCCTAGCGACTCACCATTAGATGGTAAGCACTGACAATGATAATTTTTAACTTTATTTTGGGTCGCTTTGTAAATGTGGCATGTCAGAAAAAACGAATCACATTCGGTGCCTACTTGTCTTGTCGTTTCCTCTGCCAGGCCGCAGCTATGCAACGAGCAGCACAATGCTACATAATGGTACAGTCAATCACTAAAAGTGTGTGTGTACCATCTGAGTCGCTAAGTGACTTGAAAGCATTATGGTAAAATGAAAATTGAACCACCACAAAAGGCGACTTTTTTCCGTTATTTCAGAAAATGTTCGTGCTAAATCCTTTAAAGGATAGTGCTATGTCACTTGGAGCTCTCTAATTTAACTCCTTCGAGAAACTGTCCGGTTTGAAGACAACATATTACATGAAGCAATGATATGTTGAGGGCATACTCGAAAACCGGAGATGCTGTAGTTTTACTGCTGTCTTTCCTCTAAACTATATAAGATGTTTCAAAAATACATTTACAGACACGTATGACCAGTTCTTACATCAAAACAAGCAAAAAGAATCCAGTAAACATGGGCTCTACAATGCACTCCTCAAGAGTTACGAGCACTTGTTCATCTTCGCTTCTGTGAAACATATCAGCAAAGAGTTTGTAGTAGAAGAGATGTGTTACACACAAGTGAAAATGAACTAGTGCTCATAGGTCTTACGGTATGCGTTCTAGAGCCCATGTTTAATAGACATTTTTTTCTTCCTCTTGCCTAAGAAGCTTGCCCCCAAAGTTTGTAAAATTTTTTCACTCACCTTGTATATTACTCTCCTACTTAACTTGAAGCATAGCTTGCACAGTCTACTGTAATGATCTGTAATTCGCCTTATTTGCTTGTTATCCAATACAGGACGGTCAGTAACAGTTTGAAAAGCTTGTAAGAGTCTTACTGGAGAGGTTATTTTGATAAATAATTGTAAAGAAACAGGTTCGATACGTTCACCGTTTCCGACTTAATTGGCATTAATATTAGGGAGCCGGCCGGGGGCGTGGCCGAGCAGTTCTAGGCGCTACAGTCTGCAACCACGCGACCGCTATGGTCGCAGGTTCGAATTATGCCTCGGGCATGGATGAGTGTGATGTGTGACGTCCTTAGGTTAGTTAGGTTTAAGTAGTTCTAAGTTCTAGGAAACTGATGACCTCAGAAGTTAAGTCCCATAGTGCTCAGAGCCTTTTGAACCATTTTGAAGTTAGGCAATCAGGCCGTTGCACACGCAATTTCAAGCAACCCATCTGATCAATTGGTGTCATTTGTCCTCGTAGCTTACGTGATAGCGTACGAGACTGCTCAGCCTTTTGCTCGCGTATGATCACCATGCCCAGTCTATGTACCTCATTCCTGTTTGGTTTTAGGAAAACAAATGAAGAACACTGTTGGCGATATCGTGTGTGGCAGGCCGCTTGAATTTGAGCTCGCTAAGACCTCATTGGCTAATTTCAACGCTAATTAACTTGGAAATGGCGCAAAGTTTAAAAAATATTTCTTGACAGTTATTTCTCAGCAAAAGCTAACCTTCAACATCCTTACAAGCCTTTTGGATTGTTTGTGACCGCCATGTTTATGTGCATTAGATCAGGTACGAACGATGGTACAAAACCACCAAATTGTACAATGTAGTGTCAGCATTACTTTTACTCCATTACTGAACACAGGTTTTTATACTAAAATCGCATCTTGAACAGAATTAAATGATGTGTTCCAGACAAATGGAAAAGATTTTGTCCTCCCTGACGAATACTCTTGATGTTGATTCCATGAGCAAATTAAGATAGACTATGTGATCAAATGTATCCGGACACCTAAAAAAACATACGTTTTTCATATTAGGTGCATTGTGATGCCACCTACTTCCAGTTACTCCATATCAACGACCTCAGTAGTCATTATTTATCGTGAGAGAGCTGATTGGGTGCTCCACGGAACTCACGGACTTCGAACGTGGTCAGATGATCGGGTGTCACTTGTGTCACAAGTCTGTACGTGCGATTTCCACACTCCCTAAACATCCCTAGGTCCACTCTTTCCGATGTGAGAGTGAGGTGGAAACGTGAAGGGACACGTACAGCACGAAAAAGTACAGACCGAAATCGTCTGTTAACTGACAGACACCGCCGACAGTTGAAGAGGGTCGTAATGTGTAATAGGCAGACATCGAACTATACCATTACACAGGAATTCCACACTGCACCAGGATCCACTGCAAATACTATGACAGTTAGGCGTGAGGTGAGAACTTGGAATTCATGGTCGAGTGACTGCTCACAAGCCACACATCACGCCAGTAAATGCCAAACGACGGCTCGCTTTGTGGAAGGAGCGTAAACATTGGACGATTGACCAGTGGAAAAATGTTGTGAGGAGTAACGAATCACGGTACACAACGTGGCTATCCCATGGCAGGGTATGGGTATGGCGAATGTACGGTGAACGTCATCTGCCAGCGTGTGTAGTGCCAACATAAAAATTCGGAGGCGGGGGTGTTATAGTGCAGTCGTGTTTTTCATGGAGGGGCTTGCACCTCTTGTTTCGCATGGTACCATCACAGCAAAGGCATAAACTGATGTTTTAAGCACCTTCCTGCTTCCCACTGTTGAAGAGCCATTCCGGGATGGTAACAGCATCTTTCAAGACGATCGAGCACCTGTTCATTATGCACGTCCTGTGGCGGAGTGGTTTCTTTACGACAGTAACACCTCTATAATGGACCGGCGTGCACAGAGTCGTCACGTGAATCCTATGGAACTCTTTTGGGATGTTTTGGAACGCCGACTTCGTACCAGGCCTCACAGACCGACATCGATACCTCTGCTCAGCGCAGCACTCAGTGAAGAATGGGCTACTATTCCCCAATAAACGTCCCAGCACCTAACTGAACGTATGCCTGCGAGAGTAGAATCTGTCGTGATGGCTAAGGGTGTGTCAACGCCATATTGAATTCCAGCACTGCCGATGGAGGGCGCGACGAACTTGTAAGCCATTTTCAGCCAGGTGTTAGAATACTTTTGATCACATAGTGTACGTCAAACTAGCTCGAACAAAATTTAATGTAGCAGAGTTTCATTCATCGGAAGGAAAGCTCTATCTTCTATAGTCTGCGAACCTGAAAAGGAGATTTTTTTCTGATAATCGTCTCTTCATGAAATGTGCAAAGTAATATAGGCGAGAATAAATTGGTAATTACACTTATTTCTAAATAAAATTACACTTTGTTCACATAGAGGTAATACTTTCCGTTCTCCGCGTCTCTTGATAGACATTTATTTAATTGATAGTCACATACACCTAGGTGAGCTTTATGTAAGGTGCAGGATCAGAATTTGCAGTCCTCGGCAAAACGCTGGTAGAGAAGTATTCCTATGTATGATTTTTCCAATTTAAAGCGAGAAGTAGTCAGCGAGAAGGAGTCACTTTTACATCTGGACATGTCAGTACTGAGTTTTAGCAAGTGGTCATTTTAATGTGTAGCCAAAACCGTTCTATATTTTCCTCTACAAGTGTTATCACGAGAGCCGAAGATGGTGCCATTCTGAACTGTTGCAGTCGACTATACCAGCGCCTCGCACAGTAGCGCAGAAAATATTTCTGGTTGATTAAGAAATTAAAGCAGCACATAGTGCACTCATAGGGGTCTGAAATATTAACGCAGAGTTTTTCGTTCCATGCTAACCACTTGTGTACAAACAAACAATCTGAGTATTTTTTTGTGCAGGCTATAACGTTACAAGGATTTTGAATTTTTAAAAGCGCTTGTAAGAACAGAGTCTGAGGTTAATAAGAGAAGTATAATCTGGGATAATATGAACGGAATAAACTGATTTGGTAAAGTCTCCAGTGATTTGACCTTCTTCGCACCTAGATTGCTTGAATTTTAGTTACAAGTCAATCTTCTGCTTGAAACTACTAATGAAATAAACTATTCCGGTGGTTATGATTTAGTGCCATTTGCTTTTTTAAAATTCATGGATACAATTTACAGTACTGATTAATGGCTGGAATCGTGTACCGTACAAGTGAAGCCTTTTACTTTCGAACAAAAAGGCATCCGTTTTTGTGGAAGAGAGAGTTTAGATGGTTTGCCAGCAGACACAAAAAGAGTAACTACCAATGCAGTTTAGTTTAAGAAGAGCATAAAGGCCAACTCCTCCTACTCCATTAATGAATATCTTAGTAGAATCGACTGATATGTGCGTGTTAGTAATAGTATCATAATAATTAGTACATTCTGACTTCAGCGCAAATTCATTGCAGTAATTTGGTCACTGTAAACGAGTGACGCAAAAGGATTTCTCTAATTATTATTTGTTACCTTTTAGATGGATATGTACTTAAAATTTTAAATGTATTCGCGTTAACATATATGGCCAACCACCAGCTGTTTAATGGAATCACGGAATCAAGTCACATTCCGGTTCACATTTCCACTATCGTCATTACATTATAGAGATGACGTTTGTCCACATTCGCTAATTCGATTACATATCACGCATTTCATAACGACTGTAATCGCCGTAGTATCTGTTCCTTCTGGCATGCAAGCATGACACTACCAATAGCTGGTAGGGTTCGAAATACTTTCTGCAGTAAACACTCTTAAACTGTCCAGATACTGATAACAGGAAAATGGGAAAAACTGGGAAGAAAAGTAATAGTAATGGTGAACAGGAATTAAAACCGAACAGACAACTTGTTTGAAAATGAAAAGCTAACTCAAGTAGTGAGTAAAGGAAATAGTTTGATGAACACATATACAGAATGCTTTATTGAATTTGAGAAATATATGGAAAACCCCAGAAGTACAATGTTCATGACGGACAAGATAATACTTTTTAGGCAAGCAACACAAAATGCGGCATTTAAGGAAAGAGAGAGGTCAGTATCGGAAGCTCACCCAGGAAGAATAGGAACGCCACGCTAGAGAGACGAAGGAAGTCTAGGAGTAATTTATCGCGAAGAAGAGTATTCGTAGTAGATTCACTGTGCCCTCTCTGAAATTGTTATTTGAGTGAATAGATAATGATATTTAAAGAGCTTTATTTCTGACTGACTTCACATTGTAGGGTCGCATTTATTTACGTTAGACATATTAACTTCGTACTCGAAACAATTTATTAGAATAGTACTGTGACGTGGGGATTGTTGAAAGTGGTAAATAGCTGGAGTTTATGTTGGCGTAACTCCTTAAGCAAATGTAATTAATTTTATTAATTAGCAAAAATGCAGAATGCGTGCAGAATAAATAAGGACCGCAGCATCCACTGCTATGATTGAAAAAATTAATTTATTGATGACCATAAACAATCCAGAGCACATACAGAATAAACAACGGCACAAGAACTGAACCCTCAGAAAAACAAAACAAGGCTTACGAACTAATACAGTTAATGGATTTTTATTTAACTTACCCCTTAGTTGCAGTCATAATTATAAAAGGGGGCCCAAATGAATGTAATATTTAACAGTCCAGTACCTAATATAATGGACTCGAATGTCAATACATAGGATACTTTGAGTTCTTTCAGGACACAAGGTCATGAACTGAGATACACAAATAGCAAATAGCAACGAGAAGTAAGCCGGCCGCGGTGGTCTGGCGGTTCTAGGCGCTCAGTCCGGAACCGCGGGACAGCTCCGGTCGCAGGTTTGAATCCTGCCTCGGGCATGGATGTGTGTGATGCCCTTAGGATAGTTAGGTTTAAGTAGTTCTAAGTTCTAGGGGACTGATGACCACAGATGTTAAGTCAGAACTTAACCCCAAGCAATTTCCAAACACCCAGCTAAAGCCGACGCTCCTTGATTTCTAAACAGAGTGAAAATGAAAGACTACATTCACGATGACGCCAACGATCTAAACATCAGACCAGAGAATCAATTAAACCGGACAATCCAGTCCAGTTTTCACTAGGCACAGCTCCTACCGTTGGGACTCCTTCTGTTGGCTACGTTAGGTCCAATAGCGCAGTGTGACAGTAAACACACACTCCTTTAACTGTCATGCATGAAAACATGCAAAGCAGCCACCTATGCACTACCGGCCGCTCTCAATTACTTCGATTTGAGAAGACCAGCACCATCCGCTGCCCCAGCCGGAACGACGCCTCCTGTTGACAGCGAACAGGAATCATTTTTGGCTGCCGCCTGCACGCTGCCTCACCATCCCAACACATGTTTCTTGCTTCGTATCTAGAAGAGGCGATCGTCGCCCTCCCAGCTGTTTACTTAATACACTCCTGGAAATTGAAATAAGAACACCGTGAATTCATTGTCCCAGGAAGGGGAAACTTTATTGACACATTCCTGGGGTCAGATACATCACATGATCACACTGACAGAACCACAGGCACATAGACACAGGCAACAGAGCATGCACAATGTCGGCACTAGTACAGTGTATATCCACCTTTCGCAGCAATGCAGGCTGCTATTCTCCCATGGAGACGATCGTAGAGATGCTGGATGTAGTCCTGTGGAACGGCTTGCCATGCCATTTCCACCTGGCGCCTCAGTTGGACCAGCGTTCGTGCTGGACGTGCAGACCGCGTGAGACGACGCTTCATCCAGTCCCAAACATGCTCAATGGGGGACAGATCCGGACATCTTGCTGGCCAGGGTAGTTGACTTACACCTTCTAGAGCACGTTGGGTGGCACGGGATACATGCGGACGTGCATTGTCCTGTTGGAACAGCAAGTTCCCTTGCCGGTCTAGGAATGGTAGAACGATGGGTTCGATGACGGTTTGGATGTACCGTGCACTATTCAGTGTCCCCTCGACGATCACCAGTGGTGTATGGCCAGTGTAGGAGATCGCTCCCCACACCATGATGCCGGGTGTTGGCCCTGTGTGCCTCGGTCGTATGCAGTCCTCATTGTGGCGCTCACCTGCACGGCGCCAAACACGCATACGACCATCATTGGCACCAAGGCAGAAGCGACTCTCATCGCTGAAGACGACACGTCTCCATTCGTCCCTCCATTCACGCCTGTCGCGACACCACTGGAGGCGGGCTGCACGATGTTGGGGCGTGAGCGGAAGACGGCCTAACGGTGTGCGGGACCGTAGCCTAGCTTCATGGAGACAGTTGCGAATGGTGCTCGCCGATAACCCAGGAGCAACAGTGTCCCTAATTTGCTGGGAAGTGGCGGTGCGGTCCCCTACGGCACTGCGTAGGATCCTACGGTCTTGGCGTGCATCCGTGCGTCGCTGCGGTCCGGTCCCAGGTCGACGGGCACGTGCACCTTCCGCCGACCACCGGCGACAACATCGATGTACTGTGGAGACCTCACGCCCCACGTGTTGAGCAATTTGGCGGTACGTCCACCCGGCCTCCCGCATGCCCACTATACGCCCTCGCTCAAAGTCCGTCAACTGCACATACGGTTCACGTCCACGCTGTCGCGGCATGCTACCAGTGTTAAAGACTGCGATGGAGCTCCGTATGCCACGGCAAACTGGCTGACACTGACGGCGGCGGTGCACAAATGCTGCGCAGCTAGCGCCATTCGACGGCCAACACCGCGGTTCCTGGTGTGTCCGCTGTGCCGTGCTTGTGATCATTGCTTGTACAGCCCTCTCGCAGTGTCCGGAGCAAGTATGGTGGGTCTGACACACCGGTGTCAATGTGTTCTTTTTTCCATTTCCAGGAGTGTAGAATACCGTTCGCTAGCCGATTCCTACCTCTCTCCGCTTCACTGCGACTGCCTGTCGCCTGCTGATGCGGGAACTCTCAGCTCTTGCCCTGTTCTGCTCTCTGGGTCTCGCGCGTTCCGCTGTCAAACCAAATTGAATGCACACCCAGCAGCGACAATAAAGACGAATGTGGCGCAATTCACGGCACTGCATCCCCGGCGAAATTCTTTTCCAACCCCTCCACACATCACGTAGCAAATCGCGGTAAGATGAACTGTGAACACGGAAACTCTGCGACGAGCTGAAAGAAAAGGTTACAACTAAGGCACACAGACGGAAACTATACATCAATCTGGTCATTTGCTCGGCTGTAGTGAGGATATAATGCCCTGTACTGGTATTCTGTCTCCATATCCTTCAGTATGCCCGTTACTGGAGTCACAAAACCGATGTCTGGTAGGGACCCCGAAAGTGTAGCATAAGCTTTTCCAAGTTTTTCTCATTTTCCTTACTAATTTTTCCGAAATTGTGTTAATATGTTCTGTCTCCCACCTTGAACGTATTTGGGCACCTCCCTCGGTTATAGATGCATGTTACCAACCCATTTTCTTATGTGCACTACTTCTCCGTAATTTCTTTAGGAAGTATTTCACTTGGCAACATCTTATCAATTGACCATAGATGGGATAGTGGGGAATTCATCAGAAAGGCAAACATTAATCTGTTTGGAGTACTTTTGTGCATTTCATGTTTGCTAGTGCTAAATGTACACATTAGCCATTCTAAGATTTTTTACAAGTAAGAATGGTCCAAACAATGTGAAAGAAGCGTGCTGGAATGCAGATTATGGCTCAGAAAAGGATGGATGCGTTAGCAGCGAATGGTTGTGGAATGTCTAATTCCAACACTCAAACAGAACATCTTAAACGCTCACTAAAGTTTAACGTGGACTAAAGGTGCAAGTATCCGCTTCAACAAGTATATTGCCACCTGCGCCTTCGCAGTCGGCGTAGTAAACAAACAAGGAAGCCTGCTGAAGAAGTCCACGCACTGGCTTCCTCACCTTCTTCCTCCGTAACTAGTGCTCTCGATTCTATCTTTGTTTCATTCAAACTTGTATGTTTGGGGTAACTGAGTGAACATTATGCGTGACCGGTCCACTGGATTAACTCCCTCTTCGACAAATGATTCAAATGGCTCTAAGCACTATGGGACTTAACATCTGAGGTCATCAGTCCGCTAGACTTAGAACTACTTGAACCTAACTAAGCTAAGTACATCACACACATCCATGCCCGAGGCAGGATTAGAACCTGCGACCGTAACAGCAGCGCGGGTCCGGACTGAAGCACCTAGAAGCGCTCGGCCACAGCGGCCGTCCCTCTTCGACATTTGCAACAGTGTCTGCATCTGTATCTGAAAGTCACAGTTTGGGTAAACTTTGTGCCTTATTCATATAAACTGCATGTGGTTCCTTCACTCCATATTCATGATCATAATGTGTATACACTAACTTTCTTATGCTCCTTGCCGAAATGACATTCTTATGCAGCCGTGCATGAATACTCCTAACTTACTGTTTAGTAGTTATAGTCTGTGCAGCCCACTGAACTACACCTCCCTCAGCACGTTGGTATAAAATATGTACATGTGCTAAAAACCATATCTTTCTCTTCGTTTAATGACGACAAGTAATAGAAAAACAGCAACGTTAACAGAATCGAATCGATAGGAAACTCTCCTCATCGTCCGTACATAGGAAGCGATAACTTGGCGAAATGTTTGCCTCACTATCCAGTCTCAACCCGTGGAGCTATTAATTTCCTAACTTAATTGCTGTCTTCGTCCTATACCATATCTTCTTTCAACTTACTACCTTCTAGCGATTTCACTCGTAACGTATCAGTATCGACTCTACCCATGCAGCCTTCACCAGAAATCCTTGAATACTACATTGCTTACCCTCTCCTTACTTAAGAGCATTAAATCAGTCAACTTGTTCATACAGGTATAATGACTCACCCTAACCTGTAACTTTCTGAATAGTGCATGGGACGTCACCTCACCTTCAGGAAATTTAACAACTTATTCTGCTTCAATCAGAGTTGATTGGATGGTAGCAGACTCATTATTTCTGTCTTGCTGGCCCCTTAATATTAACCACAGCTGCTACCCCACAATCAAGTGAAGCCCTTTGGGTGAATTCAGATACTGTACCTGAAGGAGCCTGTCCGTGAATGGCAATCTCATCGGCCGACTCATCCCTTGTCAACCTGGGGTGCCTCTAACTGCCATTTCTGCAACACCACAACAAAAGAGCCTAAGGAAAGAGAACCAGGATATCACTACATTAATACTGCCACTGTTGCAATGTAACACAACTCACAAAGACACTCTAACATTAGTGCGGTGCAGCTACTAATGAGCATATTAACTGGCTGGTAGTTGTGTTGGTGTAACTACTTAAACAAATGTAGCTCGTTGTTGTTGTTGTGGTCTTCAGTCCTGAGACTGGTTTGATGCAGCTCTCCATGCTACTCTATCCTGTGCAAGCTTCTTCATCTCCCAGTACCTACTGCAACCTACATCCTTCTGAATCTGCTTAGTGTATGCATCTCTTGGTCTCCCCCTACGATTTTTACCCTCCACGCTGCCCTCCAATACTAAATTGGTGATCCCTTGATGCCTCAGAACATGTCCTACCAACCGATCCCTTCTTCTAGTCAAGTTGTGCCACAAACTCCTCTTCTCCTCAATCCTATTCAGTACCTCCTCATTAGTTATGTGATCTACCCATCTATTCTTCAGCATTCTTCTGTAGCACCACATTTCGAAAGCTTCTATTCTCTTCTTGTCCAAACTATTTATCGTCCATGTTTCACTTCCGTACAAGGCTACACTCCATACAAATACTTTCAGAGAAGACTTCCTCACACTTAAATCTATACTCGATGTTAACAAATTTCTCTTCTTCAAAAACGCTTTCCTTGCCATTGCCAGTCTACATTTTATATCCTCTCTACTTCGACCATCATCAGTTATTTTGCTCCCCAAATAGCAAAACTCCTTTACTACTTTAAGTGTCTCATTTCCTAATCTAATACCCTCAACATCACCCGACTTAATTCGACTACATTCCATTATCCTCGTTTTGCTTTTGTTGATGTTCATTTTATATCCTCCCTTCAAGACACCATCCATTCCGTTCAACTGCTCTTCCAAGTCCTTTGTTGTCTCTGACAGAATTACAATGTCATCGGCGAACCTCAAAGTTTTTATTTCTTCTCCATGGATTTTAATACCTACTCCGAATTTTTCTTTTGTTTCCTTTACTGCTTGCTCAATATACAGATTGAATAACATCGGGGAGAGGCTACAACCCTGTCTCACTCCCTTCCCAACCACTGCTTCCCTTTCATGCCTCTCGATTCTTATAACTGCCATCTGGATTCTGTACAAATTGTAAATAACCTTTCGCTCCCTGTATTTTACCCCTGACACCTTTAGAATTTGAAAGAGAGTATTCCAGTCAACATTGTCAAAAGCTTTCTCTAAGTCTACAAATGCTAGAAACGTAGGTTTGCCTTTCCTTAATCTTTCTTCTAAGATAAGTCGTAAGGTCAGTATTGCCTCACATGTTCCAGTATTTCTACGGAATCCAAACTGATCTTCCCCGAGGTCGGCTTCTACTAGTTTTTCCATTCGTCTGTAAAGAATTCGTGTTAGTATTTTGCAGCTGTGGCTTATTATGCTGATTGTTCGGTAATTCTCACATCTGTCAACACCTGCTTTCTTTGGGATTGGAATTATAATATTCTTCTTGAAGTCTGAGGGTATTTCGCCTGTTTCATACATCTTGCTCACCAGATGGTAGAGTTTTGTCATGACTGGCTCTCCCAAGGCCGTCAGTAGTTCCAATGGAATGTTGTCTACTCCGGGGGCCTTGTTTCGACTTAGGTCTTTCAGTGCTCTGTCAAACTCTTCACGCAGTATCGTATCTCCCATTTCATCTTCATCTACATCCTCTTCTATTTCCATAATACTGTCCTCAAGCACTTCGCCCTTGTATAGACCCTCTATATACTCCTTCCACCTTTCTGCTTTCCCTTCTTTGCTTAGAACTGGGTTTCCATCTGAGCTCTTGATGTTCATACAAGTGGTTCTCTTACCTCCAAAGGTCTCTTTAATTTTCCTGTAGGCAGTATCTATCTTACCACTAGTGAGATAAGCCTCTACATCCTTACATTTGTCCTCTAGCCATCCCTGCTTAGCCATTTTACACTTCCTGTCGATCTCATTTTTGAGACGTTTATATTCCTTTTTGCCTGCTTCATTTACTGCATTTTTATATTTTCTCCTTTCATCAATTAAATTCAATATTTCTTCTGTTACCCAAGGATTTTTACTAGCCCTCGTCTTTTTACCTACTTGATCGTCTGCTGCCTTCACTACTTCATCCCTCAAAGCTACCCATTCTTCTTCTACTGTATTTCTATCCCCCATTCCTGTCAATTGTTCCCTTATGCTCTCCCTGAAACTCTGTACAACCTCTGGTTCTTTCAGTTTATCCATGTCCCATCTCCTTAAATTCCCACCTTTTTGCAGTTTCTTCAGTTTTAATCTACAGGTCATAACCAATAGATTGTGGTCAGAGTCCACATCTGCCCCTGGAAATGTCTTACAATTTAAAACCTGGTTCCTAAATCTCTGTCTTACCATTATATTATCTATCTGATACCTTTTAGTATCTCCAGGGTTCTTCCATGTATACAACCTTCTATCATGGTTCTTAAACCAAGTGTTAGCTATGATTAAGTTGTGCTCTGTGCAAAATTCTACCAGGCGGCTTCCTCTTTCATTTCTTAGCCCCAATCCATATTCATCTACTACGTTTCCTTCTCTCCCTTTTCCTACACTCGAATTCCAGTCACCCATGACTATTAAATTTTCGTCTCCCTTCACTATCTGAATAATTTCTTTTATTTCATCATACATTTCTTCAATTTCTTCGTCATCTGCAGAGCTAGTTGGCATATAAACTTGTACTACTGTAGTAGGTGTGGGCTTCGTATCTATCTTGGCCACAATAATGCGTTCACTAAGCTGCTTGTAGTAGCTTACCCGCGTTCCTATTTTCCTATTCATTATTAAACCTACTCCTGCATTACCCTTATTTGACTTTGTGTTTATAACCCTCTTGTCACCTGACCAGAAGTCTTGTTCCTCCTGCCACCGAACTTCGCTAATTCCCACTATATCTAACTTTAACCTATCCATTTCCCTTTTCAAATTTTCTAACCTACCTGCCCGATTAAGGGACCTGACATTCCACGCTCCGATCCATAGAACGCCAGTTTTCTTTCTCCTGATAACGACATCCTCTTAAGTAGTCCCCGCCCGGAGATCCGAATGGGGGACTATTTTACCTCCGGAATATTTTACCCAAGAGGACGCCATCATCATTTAATCATACAGTAAAGCTGCATGCCCTCGGGAAAAATTACGGCCGTAGTTTCCCCTTGCTTTCAGCCGTTCGCAGTACCAGCACAGCAAGGCCGTTTTGGTTATTGTTACAAGGCCAGATCAGTCAATCATCCAGACTGTTGCCCTTGCAACTACTGAAAAGGCTGCTGCCCCTCTTCAGGAACCACACGTTTGTCTGGCCTCTCAACAGATACCCCTCCGCTGTGGTTGTACCTACGGTACGGCTATCTGTATCGCTGAGGCATGCAAGCCTCCCCACCAACGGCAAGGTCAATGGTTCATGGAGCTCAGTTCATTAATAATTAGAAACAATCTATAATACATGCAGAATAAACAACGACATAGGCACTCAGTGCACAGAATAAAATGTCAACAAACGAGAGTGTATACGAACCAATGAGACAAAAACTCAGCTCTCATAAAAACAAAATAAAATTTATAAGTCATGCAGATAATGCTCTTTTAATTAACGTGTCGCAGTAAAGTCAGTCAATATTACAACAAAGGGGTGTGAATGAATACACACGTTAAAAACTCACTTCCGCCTAATATGATACGGAATGTGAATAAATCATATCTTCTGAGATCATTCAGGCTCCAGGGGCGTGAATGGAGGTACACAAATAACAAAGCACATTGAAAGAATACGAGAGACTCAGCGCCAGAACGTACCTTAAAACCAAGTTACAAATATACTTCAGATTAAAAGAATAAACTAGGGTGGCAAAATTTACAGTAGATCCAATGATCTATACATCAGAACGGTAAAGCAATACAATTCTATAGCAATAGCAGTTTATGATTATCCGGAAAAAAAACTTGGAAATTTATGGTAAGTTCCAATGAGACCAAACTGCTGAGGTGATCGGTACATAAGCCTGCACTCTGCTTACGCTAACTTAAACTAAATTGCACTAAGGACAACACACACACCCATGCCCGAAGGACGACTCGAACCTCCTAGGGGGGGGATCCGCGCGAACCGTGGAAAGGCACACAGACCACGCGGCTACCCCGCGCAGCTATGGTTATCTGACGTTGTTAGTGAAGAAGAAGGCGACATCCTGTGTTTGAGAGACCACTATCCTTTTAGAACACTTTAATGCATAGATTACAAGCTTTTTTTTACATAGATAACCAGTTTGTGCGAGTGAAATGGCCGTATAAAGATTTACAGAACTAGAGATGGCCACTGGACTGGCTGAAACTGGTTATATTTATCATAAAACTACCTAAGTAAGTAATAACGTGTTTTTGAAGGATACTAGACTCCCAAATGATAAATTTATTCTTACTGGGCACATTGTCTACATCTACACTCCTGGAAATTGAAATAAGAACACCGTGAATTCATTGTCCCAGGAAGGGGAAACTTTATTGACACATTCCTGGGGTCAGATACATCACATGATCACACTGACAGAACCACAGGCACATAGACACAGGCAACAGAGCATGCACAATGTCGGCACTAGTACAGTGTATATCCACCTTTCGCAGCAATGCAGGCTGCTATTCTCCCATGGAGACGATCGTAGAGAAGCTGGATGTAGTCCTGTGGAACGGCTTGCCATGCCATTTCCACCTGGCGCCTCAGTTGGACCAGCGTTCGTGCTGGACGTGCAGACCGCGTGAGACGACGCTTCATCCAGTCCCAAACATGCTCAATGGGGGACAGATCCGGACATCTTGCTGGCCAGGGTAGTTGACTTACACCTTCTAGAGCACGTTGGGTGGCACGGGATACATGCGGACGTGCATAGTCCTGTTGGAACAGCAAGTTCCCTTGCCGGTCTAGGAATGGTAGAACGATGGGTTCGATGACGGTTTGGATGTACCGTGCACTATTCAGTGTCCCCTCGACGATCACCAGTGGTGTACGGCCAGTGTAGGAGATCGCCCCCCACACCATGATGCCGGGTGTTGGCCCTGTGTGCCTCGGTCGTATGCAGTCCTGATTGTGGCGCTCACCTGCACGGCGCCAAACACGCATACGACCATCATTGGCACCAAGGCAGAAGCGAATCTCATCGCTGAAGACGACACGTCTCCATTCGTCCCTCCATTCACGCCTGTCGCGACACCACTGGAGGCGGGCTGCACGATGTTGGGGCGTGAGCGGAAGACGGCCTAACGGTGTGCGGGACCGTAGCCCAGCTTCATGGAGACGGTTGCGAATGGTCCTCGCCGATACCCCAGGAGCAACAGTGTCTCTAATTTGCTGGGAAGTGGCGGTGCGGTCCCCTACGGCACTGCGTAGGATCCTACGGTCTTGGCGTGCATCCGTGCGTCGCTGCGGTCCGGTCCCAGGTCGACGGGCACGTGCACCTTCCGCCGACCACTGGCGACAACATCGATGTACTGTGGAGACCTAACGCCCCACGTGTTGAGTAATTCGGCGGTACGTCCACCCGGCCTCCCGCATGCCCACTATACGCCCTCGCTCAAAGTCCGTCAACTGCACATACGGTTCACGTCCACGCTGTCGCGGCATGCTACCAGTGTTAAAGACTGCGATGGAGCTCCGTATGCCACGGCAAACTGGCTGACATTGACGGCGGCGGTGCACAAATGCTGCGCAGCTAGCGCCATTCGACGGCCAACACCGCGGTTCCTGGTGTGTCCGCTGTGCCGTGCGTGTGATCATTGCTTGTACAGCCCTCTCGCAGTGTCCGGAGCAAGTATGGTGGGTCTGACACACCGGTGTCAATGTGTTCTTTTTTCCATTTCCAGGAGTGTAGTACGTCATTAGAATACACTAGGCACAATAGCGGTCCCCTTGCGTTTCGTTGCGTAGACAACAGGCATTTCAAATAGGCCAGCTTTGGCTCACTCGTATGCACCACGCCCAACGCTTACCACAGCAAACACACAGTTTACTGCCGTGCATAAAACACGCCGTAGCAACACGCATTTCGCTCCCGGCAGCACTGCACACATCCATTCACGGAACCCAGTGCTCTCTGCTGCTCCAGTCAGAACGATGCTCCCCGTTGGCAACCTCGACCGTCTGTCCTCCGCTACACATTTTCTCCTTCGTCTTTCCAGGACGCGGTCGCCGCTCCCCCAAATGCTGCTAGTAGTGTGGCGTTCGCTGGCTGATTCTCATGTCCCTCCCCCACTCCCCCCCCCCTTTTCTGCCGACGGTTACGGGCCCTTCGTGTCACTCCCAGCCTGCTGGCCGTTGTGGCCGAGCGGTCCTAGGCGCTTCAGTCCGGAACCGCGCTGCTGCTACGATTGCAGGTTCGAATCCTGCCTCGGGCACGGGTGCGTGTGATGTCCTTAGGTTAGTTAGGTTTAAGTAGTTCTACGTCTAGGGGACTGATGACCTCAGATGTTAAGTCCCATAGTGCTCAGAGCCATTTGAACCATTTCAGCTCTCAGCCTTTGCGCCCTGTTTTCGTGATATCTCGCGCGTTCCGATGCCAGAGCAGTTTCAATACGCACAGTCAGCGGTGACGATGATGGGCGTGACGCAATAGGGTATTTGACTGTTTTTTGAAAATTGTCTTAAACGATTGTGTCATTATACGCTCCTAACGTGCTCTTTTCTACTTGAATTTCAGTATTCTTCTATAAAAACTGAAATGAAATTGAAATACTTTGAAGTCCACTAACACGTTCCATTCGATTCATGTGATGCCCGTGACGTCACTGGCTAGCTCTCTGCTCCTACTGCCATTACGCTAATTTACAGTGATGTGTCGTTCTGAAATCTGAGTTTCGAAAAATGGGTCACAAACGGTGTGCAGGACCATATTGTACAATTAAACCCATAAAAGCTTCTGAAATGTTGTTTTAGAGTGTTCCAAGAGAATGAGAAGATGCGGAATATTTGGTTGCAGTGGACCAACAAACTGCCACCACGTTGACTCACTAGTTCATGAACTTAATTAAAAATGTGTAGCATTGTGAAATTAACATTAACTTACGTCCGAGTTATGCTTTCCCACTGTTAAAACAAAGGGTAGAGTGATTCAATGAAATTAAACTCCTAATGAAAATTATCGTTTTACCGATCTACACGTAAATTATTCAGTTGCTCAGTTGTTATAGCGCAATACCGTCGAATTTTACAAGATAATGTCCATAGTTGGTTCGTATCTACCCCTAAGGAACATTTTAACTTATTTGTAAAACGACTCGGCAGTCCTTTCATACGAACAAATCACAATTACAAAATTTCACTACACCGATCAAAAACAGAATATTATTGTTTTCCTTGCTGTTTACATGCGCTTTCATCTACAATCGCTGTTCACAGACGTCATTTTCCAAAAGATACTTTCTAATTAATGCGAACACACATTTTTTACTTTATTAGAAACAATGTCCAGCTAAGATCCTTATTGTTCAAACTTTTTCAGTGTGTCTGCTTCAGACGCTTCCGCTAGTTTACGCTCACAAGCATCACAGCCATTACGGTTGTGTCACATGTATATTGTACATGCTTTATATCTCTCCGCATAACCCATCGCCCTACACCTCGTTGTACAGTGGGGTATGGTGTATCTTCACTATTAGCAATGCTTTCCTAAAAAGTGAAATGCTTTTTTGCAGAGTAAATGCATTTATCCTCCGTTGTCCATTTCTCAGACTACATTAATGTGAAGCTATAAATAATACACCCAAAAATCGAAACAAGTACTACAAAAGGTTCTTGCTAACACAATTTTCGTATTTCGCGTGAAAGTTTTAAAAAATACATTACCCTTCCAGGCTACGAACATGTGAACTATTCCTCAGCAGTTGGATGCGGTATCCGTTCCACCACCGAACGTTTGCTGGATGATGTGTTTCTGCTGCGTACCTCCTACAGATGAAATCAGTTTAGCCAAGAATATTATCTTTGTGTTTTGCGTCGTAGCTCATCTATTAGTCATAATATGTGGACTCATTTGAGAAAGTTCTACAATTCCTTAGTTTTAAGCGAGTTTAATGATATTGCTGGGCGCAGGGAAAAGAATGTCCGTCGCTGCACCTGTCATTGCTCTAACTGGGGACGCGTAATCGTATCAACTATAGCGAGGCGTCCACTATCAGCGTTCACAAAATTCCTTTCTGATGTCACTTAAAAGATATAACTGTGTTTTACATTACTAAATAGGTAAACTGTTTGCAGAAAAAGTGCCTAAAATATCGTAACTTCAGCTAGTGCCCCAGTAACACGTGTAGAGCTTCGTCTTACAACTAGTCTGTGACGTCAAAAGAGCATCAACCACTAACGGAGCCGGCCGCTGTGGCTGAGCGGTTCTAGGCGCTTCAGTCCGGAACTGCGCTGATGCTACGCTTGCTGGTTCGAATCCTGCATCAGGCATGGCTGTCTGTGATGTACTTAGGTTAGTTAGGTTTAAGTAGTTCTAACTCTAGGGGACTGGTGACCTCAGAAGTTAAGTCCCATAGTGCTCAGAGCCATTTGAAGCCACTAACGGAGCGCTTTCCGTCACGTGATAAGATCTTGTTATTTAAAGATTTTTAAGCTTTAATTACATTTTGTGAAAATATTGACAGTATATCTGTTTAAATGTTATAATCAGCTTAACAATAATCCAAACTATATTTTTAATAAGGGAAAATATCCTATGCACAGAACAACGGTTATCACAATAGAAAATTGTTAAGGCATCCATGGCCACTTGTTGACCAATTGCGTATTTGCTTCTGTCTCCGGCTCTTCGACCGACGTTCGTCTGATGATTTTACTGACGTTTCGCCAGCACGAGTGGCTGGCATTGCCAAAGCTTCACCCCTGAACTGGAGCCGAGCTCGCGGTCGCAAACTATATGTACCTGGCGCGCCAACGTCGGAGGGCTTCTCCACGGTTATTTCCGGTGCGCTTCTCCTCTTGCTTTTTTTGCCACGGAAGTAGAAAAGGACAAAAAACTACCATTTCTAGATATGCTGGTCACAAGGGATGGCGAAAGCCTGCGACATAGCATGTACCGAAAACCGATACATGCGAACCCATATATGCACAAACTATCAAACCACCACCCGAGCCAGAAAAGTGGCATGATTCATACGCTCGTAAGGCGAGCATGTCGAATATGTGAGCCGCAGCATCTCAAACGCGAAATACAACACCTGGAAAGTGTTCTGAGGAGCAATGGGTACTCCACAAATGATACTAGAAGTGTAACAGAGCCAAACACTCCGCGAAGTAAGAAATCAGAAAATGAAATGTCGGGTACAGCCTTTCTGACATACATTTCCCGACTGACGGACAGAATCGGCAGCATATTGCACAAACATGGCGTAAAGACAATTTTCTAGCCGACAAGGAAGATCAAAGAAAGTCTTAGATCGGCAAAGGGTATGAGGGACCAACTTGCAATGTCAGGAATATACCGCTTACCATGCACATGCGGAAAAGTTTATGATAGAATGACTGGACGATCAAAGAAAATAAGCGACATTGCAGGTTGGGACAGGTGGAGAAATCGGCTGTGGCAAAGCACGCGCTGAGTGAGACCGACCATGTAATAAAATACACCGACAGGGAAGTTCTGGCAATAGAGAAGCACTATCACACCTGCTTGTTCAGAGAAGCTGTAGAAATATACAAACACGGCAATAGTTTCAACAAGAAAGAAGAAAGCGTAAGGTAAACGTATCCTGGCTTCCCGTACTGCAGCGAACGACCGTCGCAGGTAGCAAGAGGAGAACCGCAGCGCCCTCGGACGTTGGCGCGCCAGTTACATATATTCTGCGGCCGCGAGCTCAGCTCCAGGGTGAAGCACTGACAATGCCAGCCACTCGTGCTGGCGAAACGTCACTAAAATTATCAGACGAACGTCGGCCGAAGAACCCGAGACAGAAGCCAATGGCAGTCTGTCAGTCACAGTACAGGTCTCAAACTTTGTATACAGATCGCTGTTCTACGGTTCACGAACCTATCACAACGGTCGTGAGAACATGGTCACTTTGTCTAATCTGGCGGGTTCCCTACGCCATGCTAGCCTTTAATACAATGTCCGTTCGACTGTGGCACGTCATAACGGCTGTAGATTCACCCAATTTTGAGAAGATAAAGCAGTTAAGAGACCCTGATCAAAAGTGTTGTGGCGACTACTGTGGGAGTCACAACCGACACCAACAAAGAAAGAGAGAAGTGGGGATGGCTAGTGGCAGGAATCTAAATCTTTTTATTACAGCACTTTATTTCCAAAATTAAAATAAATGTAACTAAAGTTGAGGTGCTGTCTATGAGTCCTACGAGCAGTTAATGTTCACTATTATCACTCACACAGCGCAAGCTACGTATCGTCTTCCTATTACTCAGTATTGATATTATCGAAGTCTGCTACCGAATTGGGCATACCTGCGATGGGCGGCTGGTTAAGTCGGCGTTGACAAGTGGCGCTGAGCTCTGGTTTCCTAGAGGTGAGGCGCTGCCCGCTCTTTCCATTGGCGAGCGTCTGAACGCCTTCTTGCTGGTCGCTATACAGTCGATGCTTTAGGACTGCAAAATAAGATTTCACATTTTGATAGTAAATAACTAAACAATAAGAGACCAATCCTAGGCCGTTATAGCCTAATAAAATTCTAATTAAGTTGAACTAATTCAGCAAGACAAAACACCAAACTGTTGCGTCCACCCCTCTTACTACCGCCGTCGACGTTGTATGAATTGTTTCGAAGAACATTTCGCAGGCGTGAGACTGACTGCATGGCCTTCAGGTTACCTCATCCCTGGAAAAGAAACGAGTGAGTTTAGAATTCATAATCTATCGACATACGTGAGTTATGGGCCATTGCTGAACGGGCTGGAATCCGGCTGGGTCTCAAACGTTATCCGTTTGTCGTCGTGTCCAAATCAAAACGTGCGTCGCCATCAGCTACGTAAAAGAGGCAGCCAACAGATTCTAGATAGCGGTCTCTGCATCACTTGCTCATCAGGCAGCTGGCGTGACGTTAAGAAAATAAAACCGATGTTGGGACTAAAGGAAAGTTCGTATTTTTTAAACGGGCCGTAGGATGACGAAGCAGAACTGAGTACTAGATGTTTCCAACTTTAAAGTAACACGAGGATTTTATGTCCTAATACCTTCATCCTATTTCATTTCACGCGTAGTCGGCACTTCTTTAAAGGCGTGTGTATAAAGAGTTGAACGCAGACAGTAAGATGATGGGTGCCCGACTCAAGAAACGCGTAGCTATGGACAACATTCCTATGTGTTAAATAACGCTAACAATTTTCTTCACAGCTGCTATCGCCAATCCTTAAGGTGGTTTATATTACAAGGCCCACCAGTGAGTAGTTTTGTTAATCTCGCAAGCACATCTCACACTTGATGAGTTAAGTTTTTTGAATCTGGAGTCATATTATCGGGATAATTGTTTTTTTTTCCCTTAAGGCTATTTTCACCATACGGTTCGTTACATATTGCACGGATAGCTAAGACATCCAAAGTAAAGACATTTAAGTGATTTATTGTTAACAGTACATTGCCGTAGTTTACGAACTATAAGCCGCTACGGACTATAAGACGCACCTTAATTTTTAAGCAATTTTTCAGCAATTTATAAGAAATAACAAGTTCACTATTTTTTTTTGTTATTAGACTGTAAACCCAGACTAAAAATAGATTCCCAGTTCGTTAAACCAAACTGACCTTTAGAATCTCTGTAAATTCTTATTATTTTTCTTCCTCTTTGTTATCATCGTTGCCCTCTTAATGTAAAAGATAGTCTTCACTGCTATCGAGAGCATTACTTACGTCGCACTTCTTGAAAGACGACAGTAATTCCTTGTCTCTCTCTCTAGACTACGACTCTCTTATCTATTGACACACTTGGTCAATTGTAGGTCGTTTCAAAGCTTCCTTCCACGTGAATTCGTTATGGGTTTCATCTATCAACCATTAGTTCCACTCCTTTCTCATATAGACTTTAAATGGTTTATTTATCGAGACATGAAGAGGTTGAAATTGGGAAGTAAGTCCTCCCGGAAGAACAGCAAGCTCTGTATTTATGTCTCAATTTTTCTTTCACACAATTTTTCAAAGGACAACTAAACTCATTTAGCAAGAGAACAGAACTCTTCTTCAACGAAGCACATTTCCTTCTCTTCCACGCCCTGTTAATCCGGCTCATGTCATGTACTGAACAACAATACACGGCGATATTTCAGAAGATTTTGACAGAGTTTTGAGCTTAAAAATGCTCATAGGATTAAGTTTAGTACCGCCAGCACAACAAGAAAAGACAACCGTGTAGTGCACTTTTTCACGTTTACTTGTTTTTATAATTACAGTTTTAGCATCTTCCATAGCAACAGTTCTCTTGCATCGCACATAAAACGTCTGATGAGTTAATTTTGGTTTTGGTCCATGATACTTCATAAACAACTCCACCCTTAAAGTCTGTTAAGTTGAATTACGCCCTATCTCGCAAAAGTGTATTTTAATCATTTATGTATCAGTTCCGATGCCATTTTCACGGTGTCCTGGAACCCATTTCAGAACGTTATCTTTTAGTTTTCACTGTTTACCATTCAGTCCTATATTTGCATATGTTGTCTTCCTCATTTTTTCCGTTCTTTTCTACTACTCCGCCAATTGTGAATGGTTTTTTTCTGTTGGTGGAGGGTCGATACGCCGCTCAGCTCCTCTCTTTCCATGTTTTCCTCCATAGGCCTTTATAGGCCTTTACTTTCCATTTATAGCCCACAACATATGAATACCGTTTTCTCCCATTACGGATATAGCTACTAACAAAATTATTGTACTGTTACCGATAACACAAATCACTTTCAGTTCAAGTTCACTGGCACCGTAGACTACAATGATGAATCATAGGCTAGACAGTGTTCTAGATTTTGATGGGGGCGAGAGGGAGACAGTGTTAGTTAGATTCTGATTTCACGTCATTCATATTCGTCGCTTCCGGACACTGCTGCTGCCAGTTGAATTGGGTCTTGCTAGATAAAGAACAGTTTCCCGCGGCATCAAATATATGGCCATTTTTAAGACGGTAGGGAATTTTAAATCAAACACTGTGCATTTTCATAATAATTTCTACTATAAGACACACCAGAATTTTGGAGACCATTTGTCGAAGAAATAAGTGGGTCTTATAGCCCGTAAAATACATAATTGAAATGGTACTGTACGACAGTCTTGAAACTGTGACTGTTCAGCCAAGTAATAAATGATTTTGACAACAACAAGAATGAATAACCTGAGACGACTTTTAGTTCCCTTGGCCACAGAAACTGTACATTTTACAGGGCATGTGCTTCTGTAAATCCCCTTATTAGCCAAGTCCTCTGTACGTCCTGTAGTGTTTGTGTGAGAGGAATCGTCGAACTCCGTGTTGTTTTTTCGTTCACCAATCCATAGCGATTCTTTGATGATGACGATCGGTCTTGCAAGTAGGACCAAGGGTTTCTAAGGAGGTATCACTGATCCGTGCCCAGTCTCCCTATATCCCCTATGTAGTATCTTTCGAAATGCTCGGATCTGATTTTCATCAGCGGGCTCAGAATGACTCTGTATACTATGATAAATTCCTGTTATGTTTTTATATTTTTTATGTACAGCTTCATCGCTGTTAGGTGAATTAAGGACATTTCCATGACCCGAATGCTAAGTAAGCAAAGTGATGAGTTATTCTGGTTCTTCATGATATTTCACTACCTCTGCAGGCGCATTTCTGAGCTGTTGTGGATATAGACTTGAAATAATATTCCTTACAGCAATTTAAGTGCGTGGGTGTTCCCTAAAAGCACAACAAATCCTCGTCTCAAATGTTCGCACTACGAATGCTGATATTTTTCCATATTTAAGTGCAACTTAATTCAGCACCAGTTAGCCTTAGTGATCTGCGAATAAACGTTTTAAAGTTAAACTTTTTTCTATAAATTTGTAGTTACTCTTTAATTTCGCAGCTCCATTCTTCCTCTCTACAGAAAACTACCTTCTCAGTTTTAAAGTCTTCACGAGAACGTATTTTCGTTTTCTCAGAACTTATTACTGCGTGTCATCCTCTTACACCTTTTTGTCGTACTGCAGTGGAGAGGATGCGGACAGATAACTAGGGATATTGAGACTATAGTACAAGCCACTAGAAAGAGTTTTGTTTTATGATTGTTAAAAATGACAAACGTATATAATCCCCCTACATTATTTTCGTTATTAATGGATCGATGCATGTTCATTTTCTATCTATCAGAATGAGTACTACGTGGCTTCCTTTCCTGCCAATTTTCTACACATTAAGTGTGTCCATATAAGGAGAAAAACGGCAATAATGTAAAGGTAACCTATACAAATTGTAAATATACATCATACGATCCCCAAAATGGAATTAAAATTCGTATTTACAATAGAAAAGATTAACACAAATGTAAGCGCTCTTAATAGTGAACTAAAGTGAGGTAGTTTAAATCTGATGTAGACCGATTTTTTATCTTAAGTGATAACATCTTAATTAAGTTGGAGCAACAGCCAGAAGAACTACAACCGTCATCTTTTCCGAGTGAGGCAATCGTCTTTAACACAATGCGAAAACCATTGTGTTATCTGTCTCGGGCAGCAGATATGTTATAAATTGTAAATATGTAAGTCTGAAATTGAAATTTCTTTGTGAACGTAAGGCATTTCTGTGCACTAGAGTTTGTAATGAAACAGGTTAGGCATGTTAAATGCCTCCTTACTGATTTCACTGAAATTCGCTTCTATGGCGACATTAGAATCCTGGTGGGGCTGAAACTTAAATCGTCGTCACTTCTCTAATAAGGACAGGAAGTGGCATGAAAGGTTTGTAGATTTTTCACTGACGTTCAGTACGAATGCTAAACCTCTGCGCAGTGTAGAATAAGACTGCGCTGATGGGTGACCCCTTCGGTGGATGTCAATGTTAAGCTGGACGAGGCATTCCATTCGAAGGCATATTATATGCCGACTTTCGCCACTACAGTATTTGTTGGTGCATCACATTTTCTCACTTCTCGTTGTACGAGGGCCGGTCAAGCGTTATCGAACAAGATCGGTTTGGTGGTCCAGTTGTTATGGTGAGGGGAGGCATAATGTTGCATCGTCAGAGTAACATCCAAATCTCTGAACACAGAACACTTACAGCATAGCGCTATTGTGACACTGTAGGGAAGCAGCCTACTCACGCCGTAATAAATTCACATCAGTCTTTCCATTGTGTGCCAGCCAGTCCGCTGCAACTAGCTCTGACGTCGTAAATGTTGCGCAATACTTTTAAAATCAAGTAAATAACCTAAAATGGTTCTAGCATGTCAGGAGTAATACTAAATTAATATGTGTTGAATATCAGTTCGATAACTTTAACCATTTTCGAAATTCGGACGTTTTTCTGTAAATATCATTGGCGCAACAGAAAAAAGCTAGAGAATTAAAAATTTATATTTAGATTCCTTTTTCATAATAATTTAATAGAAACAGTACTTTGGTTTTCACAAATTAAAATTTTAGTGGAAATTCATGATTTTCTGGTTTTTGTCTTAAAAATTAAGGAAGCAAGATAGATTAACTAGGCTAATAAATAAGGCTAGGATGTTTGTATTTAAGTAGAATGGAGATCCGCTATAACCATAAAGATGTGAGAAGTTTCATTTCAATAACTATAAAACTATAGCGATAGCGTATCTCCAAAGGGCAAGTTCAGAACTCGTCTACTGCGTGCAGTGTAATTAAATTAATTCTCTCGCCCAAAATATTTAACTTAGCCACGTCAAACTTTTCTTACGATTACGTACCTGGGTGCTGAATGCACATTTAAATTGAGAGCTTCAACGGTCATCAGCAAAGGAAGCAATGATTTATTCAATAACTTAATGTGGTGCATTAGTAGCCCAGGGGCTAGTCGGGAGAGCCGATTTGATCAGGCGTTGACTTAGCCGTCCGCACCGCGGCTTTATATATAAGAACGCTGCGCGAGGAAGCAAGGCCCCAGTTCTCTCCAGATGCTGAATAGCACACCATCTGTGTCGGGAGTCGCGCCGCGTCGGTATCATTGCTATGAACAGCCTCGGACGCCGTATTAATTTACTCGGGATACGCGTAATCATGAAATCATTTTTGAGTGAAGTGTTAATTCTGGGATGATTTTAATTATCTATCTTCAGTTTGCGTATGTCGTATTTTCACGTGCCGTCGCGGGTCAGACAGTCTAGCATTATTTTGTGTGGCGTTTGATGAACATTCTCATCAAATTATGGCGAGCATTCATTTAAATATTTAATTTGGACAGTTATAGTTGCATCAGCGCATTAGACTCTGAACTGCTCTGTCAGTCAGATTGTGTGGATTCTTTTTTTTTTTTTTCATCTGTGACTTTCAGAATATACTCAACTATTTTAGAAAATCGTTTTTGATTATGAATCCCAGACAGTCTCCTAATTCCTCAGAGCTATAAGCTGCAGCTATAAGTGTGTTTCTCAGATGAAGTGGGCACTAGGAATTCTAATTACAGGCTTCACGTTTTGCTAATCACTTTCTGGT
Source organism: Schistocerca nitens (assembly GCF_023898315.1). NCBI lineage: Eukaryota > Metazoa > Arthropoda > Insecta > Orthoptera > Acrididae > Schistocerca > Schistocerca nitens. The sequence goes on along the minus strand of NC_064620.1, from coordinate 24,755,575 downwards.
TGCCAATATTGTAGTTAGAGAGCCAGTGTTGAGAACGGCAAAACAACAGGATAAATAATAGGAACATTTAACAACAATAATTCCACCCACCGCCCCACATATGGTTAATCGGCCGTGTAGTGTTTCAACATTCAAACATTTATTCAACAGTAAATTTTCTAACTGCCGCCCCACAACACGAAAGTCCTTCCTCATGCCCTTCTTTTCACAACTGCATTCAACGCTGACCTTATTTTTGTGGATAGCAATGCACAACCTGTTGGAACGAGAGGATATTCTATGAAAAGATTTGCCTTCCCAAACACCCGACTTAAATCCCATGGAGCGCGTGCTGGATGCGTTCAGAAGAAGTATTACAGCACGTCCGTCCAGCAGCTGTAAACCACGCTGGGAGAGGAATGACTCGACCTGCCACAAGAATTCCTTAATAACATTGTGATCGGCATGGCAGCACGTTGCACTTCCGTCCATGAGTCCTTACATCCTATTAAAAGCCATGTCGCGCTTCTTGTAATATCCCGGAGACCATCGCAAATTGCCATGACATCAGTGTAATTATTTTTTCAGAACTACACACACAAACACAAACACACACACACACACACACACACGCACACACACACACACACACGCATACATAAACATACATGTAAACATGCATATAATCTGGCGACCCACTATTGCACTTCAGAGGCAGACATGTGCAAAACGAATTTTCTTATAGTAATGGTTCGACGAAAACAGAGTGACTCAGCTGCTCCTACCGCTTCTATGCAACCCGCTATGCCTTAAAAGCTGTGTGCCAGATTTTCATGTTCTCTCGCTCGCTATGTGCAAACTATTACTCTTGCAGAAAAAATGAGAAGGACCCTGTTGTAGGAAATTTCATATAGTCACATTTTGTAGTGGCGTACGTTTCCGTTGGAAGCCATGTTTTCTGAAATCCTACAGAAGGAAATCTGGTCATTCTTTCTTTATGACTACTACGTTGAGAACAGCAAGCAAGAGAATGTAAAAATCTCTACTCATAGTTTTTGAAGGCATTGTGGATTGCATGAAATCCAGTGGTGGGGCAGCTGAATCACCAAGTATATGCATCCCAGAAAGTAAAGTTTTCCTTTATACTATGAGTTCATATCAGTCAAGGTTGGCCGCTGTTTCGTAATCCTTTGCAACGCGCAGCATTCCATCAGCCTCACTACTTCAGTACGTCCGTGCCCTCCTTCCGTCTCAACTTCCCTTCACAAGGAACAGCCACAAAACATACTCGTGCCTGTGCAGCGGACTTTACTGCACATAAAGACGTGAGCGGGGCTTATGTCACGTCCTGTTTGTGTGAGTGCCGGCGAAAAACCGGCCACCTCCCTCCCCCCCCCCCCCAACACCCAGCCGAGCGCTCTCCGCCCTACCACTCATATTTTATTCTGCCGCTGCACTTTGTTTGTTTCTCCGACTCTCGGCTTTTGTGGGCTGCTATTGTGGGGTCCAACTTGCCCGGGAGCGCGCGCCTGGCTTCTCCGCCGAGACGTATGGAGTACCGGCGAAAGAAACGACCTGTGGCGTTTGCTTTGCCAGACGAGCATACCTAATAATTAAAGGCGCCCTAAGAAACGGCCATATTTTTCATGATTTATGTGTCTTCACGTTGTCAACCATTGTTGTATGTATTTATAGTTGACTGAACACCGTTCATTTGTGAAACTGGGAACCACACAAAGGGAACAATTCAAACGTCAAAAGTGCTGTCATTTAGATACATGCACTCACATTCTTCCGCATTCCCTATTCAGTAATGCATCATGGTGATTTAGAAGGAGAATATGTCGAAAGACAAAAGTCCCATTCATATAATACTTCTGAGAACCAAAATACGTATCATTAATCAGCTGCTCTATGTTGATTATAGATAAACTACTAATGAAGATGGACTAGCTCCCCTAACTACTGCTACAGTGAAAATAGTGGCGTTGTTTCAAGTTTGTTGCCTACCTATTTCAAGCATATTCATAATATTAACACAAGTAAATTATTTCTTCTCTACAGAGATGAGTTATCTTCATTGTGTTAGACTTTACCCTGCTATGTTGCATGCTGTATGAATTGAATATCAAACCAAGAGAATAACTAATCAAATTATTTACCGTGTGAGGCCGCACCACGAGTAAATAACTCAGCCTTGCATTCCAGTTTTAAAGAGGACATAAGACTTGAGTGGTTATGAGAGCCGAAATTTACTGTACGTAGTTTTACCTTGATTACAATCTTATTTAACCTGCTTTCATTACCACATTTTTTCTTCGATCTAACATTTCTGCATGTGGGTACAGTGTCGAGAGTTACGTGTGGGGGTCTCGAACTCGGGGTTCTCCTGATTTCTGATACAGGTAGCCCTTCATTACATCCTACCGGCAGACGACCACTGGGGAAGACACGAAATGTCTGGTGCTCATCGGACCTTGGCTAAGCCCCATACAGAGGAAACAAAAGTGGTTCTCCGGTGTCAGTTTCAGCGGAAAGTGGTGTAAAGAATAGTGTACACGAGCAAAGGGAACAGGACGAGGTGAGCCGTCTCCGTTATCCATAACGAAAGTGGAGTGGGTGACAACTGACCTGGGCCGAACGGTTCTAGGCGCTTCAGTCGGGAACCGCGAGACCGCTACGGTCGCAGGTTCGAATCCTGCCTCGGGAATGGATGTGTCTGATGTCCTTAGGTTAGGTTTAAATAGTTCTAAGTGCTAGGGGACTGATGACCTCAGAAGTTAAGTCCCATAGTGCTCAGAGCCAGGCCCAGCAAATAAACATTCAGCTGGAAGGCCGCGAGACACCACTTGCTACTCAAAATAATGTCCTCCGGAGACTATTCCGAGGAATACAGACTCTGCGTCTTCCTCCCGAACGTAGACTCTTTAAATTTTCCGTTACCTCTTCAAGAAATCTTACGAATAGGGCGGAGGTCCCCCACACCATGAGAATTAGACCAGCCAGCCTCAGTTCCATGCAGGAGTCGCTGACTGGTTGATCCACCATTACCATGCTGGTGGGACGCAAAATTTAGTTACAATTTGCTGTAACTGGAAGGCGGTTTTGGGGCTGCCACTCGACTGGCCTCAAGGGAGTAACGTGAGTAAAGCAAAGCTGAGATGGGAGGCCAGAGAGGCGATGTCCGGGCAGTCTTATTCCGGGACAGCGAGTAACTTGATCATTCGTGTTGTGAGTCTACAAGTTTTTCTTTCGGAATGTTATTGCCACGATGATACGCGGAGTCTGCAAGCTCTGCACGGGGCACCCTGCGCGCGAATATTACGACACTCTGTCGAGTTTCAGAGGCGCACGGTCGACCGCGTCGCATGCAGTTCAGCGGGGTTAAGATGGGACACTGCAATGCGACACATTGTCACAGAAAAAACGGTTCAAATGGCTCTGAGCACTATAGGACTTAACATCTTAGGTCATCAGTCCCCTAGAACTTAGAACTACTTAAACCTAACTAACCTAAGGACATCACACACATCCATGCCCCAGGCAGGATTCGAACCTGCGACCGTAGCAGTCCCGCGGTTCCGGACTACAGCATTGGCACAGAAGGCTGGAATAGTTTGGAGAGATAACCAGGTAAAAGTTGAGCGCGATTATTTTGAAGAACATTCTGGACAATTTGAACGAGAGATCTGGCCACCCAGATAGCCCGATATACATTCCGTCGAACATTTATAGGACATAATTGACAGATCAATTCATATGTAACATCCCGCACGACTTACCTTAGAAAATAGATTAAGGAAAAGCAAACCTACGATTTTAGCATTTGTAGACTTAGAGGAAGCTTTTGACAATATTGACTGGAATAATCTCTTTCAAAATCTGAAGGTGGCAAGAGTAAAATACAGAGAGCGAAAGGCTATTTACAGTTTGTACAGGAACCAGAAGGCGGTTGTAGGAGTCGAGGGGCATGAAAGGGAAGAAGTGGTTGGGAAGGGAGTGAGACAGGGTTGTAGCCTATCCCCGATGTTATTCAATCTGTATATTGAGCAACCAGTAAAGGACACAAAATAAAAATTCGGAGTAGGAATTAAAATACATGGAAAAGAAATAAAAACTTTGAAATTCACCGATGACATTGTAATTCTGTCAGATACAGAAAGGGACCTGGAAGTGCAGTTGAACGGAATGGTAAATGTCTTGAAAGGTGGATATAAGATGAACATCAACAAAAGCAAAGCGAAGATGATGGAATGTAATAGAATTATATAGGGTGATGCTGCAGGAATTAGATTAGGAAATGAGACACTTACGCAACGGTCGCAGGTTCTAATCCTGCCTCGGGCATGGATGTGGGTGATGTCCTTAGGTTAGTTAGGTTTACGTAGTTCTACGTTGTAGGGGACTGATGACCTCATAGTGCTCAGAGCTGTTTAAAACATTTTTTGAGACGCTTAAAGTAGTAAATGAGTTTTGCTATTTAAGGAGCAAAATAACTGATGATGATCGAAGTAGAGAGGATATAAAATGTAGACTGGCAATGGCAAGGAAAGCGTTTCTGAAGAAGAGAAATTTGTTAACATCGAGGCTAGATTTAAGTGCCAGGAAAACGTTTCTGAAGGTATTTGTATGGAGAGTAGCCATGTATGCAAGTGAAACGTGGACGATAAATAGTTTAGACAAGAAGAGAACAGAAGCTTTCGAAGTCTAGTGCTACAGAAGAATGCTGAAGATAAGTTGGGTAGATCACATAACTAGTGAGGAGGTATTGCATAGAATTGGAGAGAAGATAAGTTGGTGGCACAACTTGACTAGAAGAAGGGAAGAAGGGATCGGTTGGTAGGGCATATTCTGAGGCATCATGGGATCACCAGTTTGGTATTGGACGGCAGCGTGAAGGGTAAAAATCGTACAGGGAGACCAAGAGATGAATACGCTAAACAGATTCAGGAAGGTGTAGGTTGTATTAGGTACTGGAAGATGAAGAAGCTTGCACAGGATAGAGTAGCATGGAGAGCTGCATCAAACCCGTCTCTGTAGTGAAGACCACAACAACAACAACATTCCGCTCTTGCAACATTTTTTTCAGTTGTGGACAGCTATAGGGGCAGCATGGCATTTCTGCAGGATGGGCTGGGTTGTTTGGGGAAAGAGACCAAACAGCGAGGTCATCGGTCTCATAGGATTAGGTTAGGGAAGGATTGCTTTCAAAGCAATCATCCCGGCATTTGCCTGGATCGGTTAATGCAAATCACGGAAAACATAAAGCAGGATGCCCGGAGGCGGATTTGTTGTCTTGGTTATTTTCGGGAGTACCATCTTTCTCTTTTACATTGATTGCCTTTAAATACTCTTTGTTTCAAGGGTGAGTATTTCTTTGCTTAAATTGCTTAAGTATTTTAATTAAAAAGATAGTCTTTTGTTGGATCAATTCAACCGTAATTAGAATTATATATTAATACCTTCAGCTGATGACGGGCGCTGGTTTGTATCAACGGCGACAGGTGAAAATGTGTGACCCTACATGGATTCGAACCCGGCACGCTCTATCCATCTGAGCCACCGAGGGCACATAGGATAGTGCGACTGCAGGGACTATCTCGCGCACGCCTCCCGCAAGACCCACATTCTCAGCTTATATGTCCACACACTAAATTCGTAGTGTCCCTACCCAACACACTCATTACTCGTGGAAGACCGAGTCCCGTAAGAGTTCGGGTAATATATGTGCATCCGCACTGAAGAGGTAGGTCATGGCCGGTATTACCAAAACTATATACTTATGTGGATATGGTGTCTGTTCTTTGGGACATGTCCGAGAGAACAGACACCATTGATGACTTGCAGCCGTCTAGAACGAAATTAGAATTACATATTAATACCTTCAGCTGCTGATGGGTGTTGATATACACTCCTGGAAATTGAAATAAGAACACCGTGAATTCATTGTCCCAGGAAGGGGAAACTTTATTGACACATTCCTGGGGTCAGATACATCACATGATCACACTGACAGAACCACAGGCACATAGACACAGGGAACAGAGCATGCACAATGTCGGCACTAGTACAGTGTATATCCACCTTTCGCAGCAATGCAGGCTGCTATTCTCCCATGGAGACGATCGTAGAGATGCTGGATGTAGTCCTGTGGAACGGCTTGCCATGCCATTTCCACCTGGCGCCTCAGTTGGACCAGCGTTCGTGCTGGACGTGCAGACCGCGTGGGACGACGCTTCATACAGTCACAATCATGCTCAATGGGGGACAGATCCGGAGATCTTGCTGTAAGGTGTAAGTCCTGACTTACACCTTCTAGAGCACGTTGGGTGGCACGGGATACATGCGGACGTGCATTGTCCTGTTGGAACAGCAAGTTCCCTTGCCGGTCTAGGAATGGTAGAACGATGGGTTCGATGACGGTTTGGATGTTCCGTGCACTATTCAGTGTCCCCTCGACGATCACCAGTGGTGTACGGCCAGTGTAGGAGATCGCTCCCCACACCATGATGCCGGGTGTTGGACTGTGTGCCTCGGTCGTATGCAGTCCTGATTGTGGCGCTCACCTGCACCGCGCCAAACACGCATACGACCATCATTGGCACCAAGGCAGAAGCGACTCTCATCGCTGAAGACGACACGTCTCCATTCGTCCCTCCATTCACGCCTGTCACGACACCACTGGAGGCGGGCTGCACGATGTTGGGGCGTGAGCGGAAGACGGCCTAACGGTGTGCGGGACCGTAGCCCAGCTTCATGGAGACGGTTGCGAATGGTCCTCGCCGATACCCCAGGAGCAACAGTGTCCCTAATTTGCTGGGAAGTGGCGGTGCGGTCCCCTACGGCACTGCGTAGGATCCTACGGTCTTGGCGTGCATCCGTGCGTCGCTGCGGTCCGGTCCCAGGTCGACGGGCACGTGCACCATCCGCCGACCACTGGCGACAACATCGATGTACTGTGGAGACCTCACGCCCCACGTGTTGAGCAATTCGGCGGTACGTCCACCCGGCCTCCCGCATGCCCACTATACGCCCTCGCTCAAAGTCCGTCAACTGCACATACGGTTCACGTCCACGCTGTCGCGGCATGCTACCACAGTTAAAGACTGCGATGGAGCTCCGTATGCCACGGCAAACTGGCTGACACTGACGGCGGCGGTGCACAAATGCTGCGCAGCTAGCGCCATTCGACGGCCAACACCGCGGGTCCTGGTGTGTCCGCTGTGCCGTGCGTGTGATCATTGCTTGTACAGCCCTCTCGCAGTGTCCGGAGCAAGTATGGTGGGTCTGACACACCGGTGTCATTGTGTTTTTTTTTCCATTTCCAGGAGTGTATATCGATGGGGACATGTGAAAATGTGTGCCCCGACCGGGACTCGAAACCGGCATGTCCAGCTTAAAATGGCAGACGCTCTATCCATATGAGTCACCGAGGGCACAGATGACAGTGCGACTGCAGTGAGTATCTCGCGCACGCCTCCCGCGAGACCCACATTCTCACCTTATATGTCCACACACTACAATCGTAGTATCCCTACCCTATATCCATATAAGTCTACAATTGAACCGTTGTCCTCCTGAATGAGAGACCAGTGTGCTAACCACTGCACCATCTCGCTCGGTATTTCTGCTGCAGACTTCCTACAACTTACTGAGGCATGTCCACGTCTACTTGCTGCGCTACGCCGTGCAAAATAAGGTCCGACACGATATTTGGAGGAATCACATGACTTCTGTCACCTCACTGTATGTTGCTGTGATCCTTTCTTTCCATGAACAGCTTTGGAATTCCTTCTTTTGTCGAGCAGTCGAATTATTTCAGCTGTTACCCTAGGCTTCTTCGCAGTTACCTTCCTATGTTTGTGTTTCCAACACAAGTGATTGCCGTTTTAACGGATACCACTCCACTTTTAATGAACCGGCTACTGCGGTGTTCTAAATAGCGGTATCCATATCATCAGCGAACTTCAAACGAGTCACGTCATTGCTCAGTACTTTAGCGTCCCCCATCCTTCGACAATGAATCTTCCACTCGACTCCTTAAAACTTCCGTCCACTCTTCATATTATTAAACTCTGGTCTGGGTCTGTACTCACTCTTAAGTTCTCCTTACTGTCCAGTATCTGATCTTTGGCCTTCCTGTAACACCAAGCCTTTTCCAAGTAAACCTCTCCCTCTTGTGACTTTCAACAGTATATTTGCTTTTAACAACTGAAATTTGTTGCAAAAAAAAAAAAAAATTGCTGCCACTATACCTAGACTTAGATTTTGCGTTTAGCTTTTCATAATTTCTAGTTTCCCTATCACTTTAAAACTTACAGACGATAGTCGGATCGTAAAATATTGCATTTACGTTAGTTCTCCCATCATTTTCCCATGTCGCCTTCCCCTTGGCAGTCCGCTTACGGAGTTTCGAATACCGAATTAATATGGAATCTTCTATCAATGAGATAATGATGCCTTTTTCTCAGTTACAGGCCACATGTCCTGTGGAGACACATTACGAATGGTTTGCAATGACTTCTGCATCCTTATGCTGTTGGTCATAGCTGATTATTCCGCTTTTCAGAGACAGTTTCCCACCACAAGGTCAGGAGAGTGCCCTGAAACTCTGTTCACTCCTCCACCCTCTCAGAAAAGGCCGCTGGCGTAACGACGGCGACGTCTTACGCCGGAAGCCTTGCGCAGCTGTTGCTGATGAATTTTATTCAAAATGGGAACAGCGGCTAGATTAAATCATGGCCTCAGGACGTTTTGACTAACAACCAAAAGGGTAGTCCGGGACCACTAGCGTAAGAACAGAAAACTGTATATAGAGTGTAGAATTCCTCGTGAATAGGAAGGTAGGCAGTGCAGTAGCATACGTGTTCTCATCAGAATCGACAGCAAGAGTAGTTCAGCCACACTCTCTGATGCCATGAGGAAAATTTTATTTTACAGGTCCGTCTTGATCACATAAAATGTTTTACATTACACTATGGCCGGTTTCGGCTACTGCCATCTTCAGATCATAAAATATTCTGATGTAGTATCAACGTCAAACTAAACATGAAGGTACATAGTAAATGATGACAGCTGACGCTGACGCTGATGGCGTCTAGGAGGAAGAGAAGTAGACTGATGTGGTAGAATGTAAAAAAAAAAAAAAAAAAAAAAAATGTGATCAAGACGGACCTACAAATTAAAGTGCCAAAAATATGATCACGGACTCATTTTCACACTTCATGTCTTTAATTGAGCATAAGATAGAGATGAAGAGACAGAGAAAGTATATGAGGTCGTTGAAGGGTAACTTTTTAAACGGAGCAGGTAATTTAAAAAATCGTGGGTGACTGGGACATGGTGGTAGAGATAGGAATAGAAGACAGAGTTATGGGAGAGTATGGGCTCAGTTATATGAATGAAAAAAGGGAAAGACTAATTGGGTTTTGCAAGAAATATCAGTTAGAGATATCGAACACACTGTTCACTGTTCAAATGTCACAAAACCAGGAGTCACATTAGGAAAAGCCAAGAGACTCGGAAGAGTCCCAATGGATTATATTAAGGTTAGACACAGATTACGATGCCACATACTGGACTGTAAGCAATACCGTGGTGTACATATAGATTCGGATCTCCATTTACTAATGATGAAAGGTACACTACATTTGAAAGAATAGCCCCAAGAATCGATGTGTAATGAAGTGGGCTAGAGAGGTACTAACTAATGATGGGATACATGTGAAGTTATCTAAAGCTGTATATACTGCGATAATGAATACAACAACAGGCAGTTCCGCCGAAGAGGGATTGGCATCACTAAAACATTCAGTCACAGAATTTTAACTGGAGGACGTAAGTACAAGGAAGGCAGCTGTGAATGAGTCTTGGGTAAAAGAACTGCAATGATGGACGAAAAGGACGTACAAAAAAGTAGAGGCGAAAACAGAAATACAGTCATAAATGTCACTTAAGGTTGAAGTAAATAGGATCAGTGGAAGAGCCAAGGTAAAATGGTTGCTGAAAACGCCAATTATTATAAACTGAAATAATCTTTGGATGGATTTATTCAGCACATAAAAAGGCAAAAAAAATATTCTGAAATTAAAAACAAAGACATGAATAATAAGATTACAATTTCACTGTTAAACGGCGAGGACGAGCGTCATTGGGTGCAAAGAGTACGCTGACGGCGTCCAGGAGGGAGACAAGTAGTCTGTTGTGTTCGAAAGTAAAATGGAAGTCAATATGGAAGACACAGCGGATACAATATTAAAGTCAGACATTGAGAAAGGCCTCGGAGGTTTTTGATCAAATATTACAGTCGTCTGACGAGGGCCTCCCGTCGGGTAGACCGTTCGCAGGGTGCAAGTAATTCGATTTGACGCCACTTAGCGATTTGCGGGTCGATGGGGAGGAAATGATGATGATTAGGACAACACAACACCCAGTCCCTGAGCGGAGAAAATCTAGCCTGCCGCGGTGGCCGTGCGGTTCTAGGCGCTTCAGTCCGGAAGCGCGAGACTGCTATGGTCGCAGGTTAGAATCCTGCCTTGGGCATGGATGTGTGTGATGTCCCTAGGTTAGTTAGGTTTAAGTAGTTCTAGGGGACTGATGACCTCAGATGTTAAGTCCCATAGTGCTCAGAGGCATTTGGAAAAAATCTCCTACCCGGGAATCGAACCCGGGCCCTTAGGATTGACAGTCTGTCGCGCTGACCACTCAGCTACCGGGGGCGCACAGTATTACAGTTAATACAGTATTGTAGTAATACAGATGACACACTCTCTTTTTATGAAAAGTGGCAACTAGACGACTATTCAAGTTTATGTGTAGAATCCATGAGAATAGAGAGGCACCAAAAAATAAAGAAGAAGAAAAAAAAACATCATCTACCCGATCCTGAACATAGCCAGTATATGATGGTTTGGGAACTATCGCACAGTCAGTTATACAGCTCATGCACTCAAGCTACTGACAAGAATAATGTGTAGAACAATGGAAAAGAAAATTGCTAATGTATTAGATGATCAGATTAACTTTCGAAAAGGTAGTTCTGACGTTGCGATGGTTAAGGGAAATAGTACCTAAGAATAATGAAGACACGTTTGCCGGATTTTTTGACATATAATTAGTGCATTGTGTTATGGGGAAATAGGAGTAAGCTGTAGGGAAAGTCTGTAAAGTCTGACAATATACAGTATGCACAATAACCAAAAGGAAACAGTAATAGTGGATGATCGAATACTAAGTGCTCGTGCGAAAAAGGTGTAACATAGGGATTGAGTATTTCGTCCACTAGGAGATTTACTCAACATTTTATCAACGTACAGTGTCCCTCCTGCCTTTGTTGACCTTAGCGCTCTTGTCTGAACAACACGGCAGAAAGACGCATTCCCCTTAGAAGGAAATCCTCTCTGTCCCACACCATCATTCAACCACTTTCTCCAAGTCCTTCTCGGTAGCAGGAACTTTATTCTGGAATAACCGCTCACTTTATATTACAGTACTGAATAACATCGACAGCTTCATAAGACACTTAATAATATATCCCTTAACGCAACAATAAGGATTACCACTGTACTTGCACACACTTGCTACCCCTGCACCTCCTCCTTCGAACCAGATCTTCATCACTTCCAAATATACTTAACTTCCTTTCCCCAAAACCCTATATATAAGAAAACATCTACTTTGTAAACCTAAAAATTGTTTTTATATCTGCTGCTATTATTATTGTTGTTGTTGTTGTTGTTGTTGTCGCTATTATTAGTATTAATATTATTGGCAGCAGCTGTAGTAGTAGAAGTAATGCTAGTATTAACTTTATTAGTCCATTGGCAGTATTATTTACCCATACTGACGTCAGTTTAGTCACCAAAATTCTTATAGTTCAGTTTGTCATATTAAAATTTACATTTCTTATATAATTATTATGTAAAAGTGATACTGTATGTGTGAAACCCTGGTCCAATGTAAGGGCTCACGTCAAATAGATGAATAAATAAATGTATCAATAATGACATAAAGAAAAGTAAGGTTCAAGAGTGAGATGAAAATTCAAGTGGAAACCTTGTCAATGATAAGATTGTATTGACTTCAATATTCACAGTGAATATGGAAAGAATTACATAACTTATTGAACGGACTGAAGACCGACCAAGGAGGACAGACCATAGACCAAGAACAGGATTAAAGAATACAATAAAAATAGCACCAAAAATTGTGACCATGAAGTAGACCAAGTGAAGCAGTTTTGCTACCTAGGAAGAAAAATATCAACAACTGTAAGAAGCACCTACGAAGTACGTAAAAGGAGACGAACGCACGTAAAGCCGGCGTCGCAGGCTAAAATAAGTATCAGACTTGTCTTAATGGGGAATGATTATTTGAGTTTGCTGTGGCATCAACAACAGCAATTGAGGGAAGTGACGTTTTGTTTCGGATAAATTACAATGCTTTTCATACTTTCCGGAGTGTATGTATAATACTGCTGTTAAAAATATCCTACTTTTCTTTAGTTTGCATTCGTTATGAGTCTTCTGTGATTTAAAGCTTACGTTCAGCGAATATCCCTACGGTCTTTCTTTCCCGTTTTTTTGCGTCGACCTACCGTCTAGAAGTTTATTGCATGACTCACCGAATGAAAATATTGTAACTAACTATTACGTAATAATCATTTAAACATGTGATAGTACTTTTTAGTTTATGTAAAAAGTTGCGTCGTGTGTGACAAAAGCTAGTGTTGCCGTAGGTTAATTAGTGTGGGAGAAAAATGTCAGGACTGTGAGTTGATGTTCCAGTGGGATGATAGCAGCGGAGGAAGCCATTAGTATGTCAGATGAGGCCCTCCCACGTTGCGGTAGGTTGTTGTTGTTGTTGTTGTTGTTGTTGATGTTGTCTTCAGTCCTGACACTAGTTTGATGCTGCAGTAGGTTATGTACTTGAAAAACGAAAATCATGGAACAGGGGAATTAAATTTCTACCCTTCAGGCTGCTTAAGATATGGAGTATTTTAAATGAGTTAGATCGAAAGGGGGAAGAGAATTTGGGAGCTAGGACAAGATTACAAGTAACAGGCAAAAGGAGAATGTCTCGCACATCACATTTCAGATTCTGGTTAGCAATCGGTTGGTTTGTTACCTGAGATATGGGAAGAGCCTTTGTGTCACCTCTTATTTTTTACATCCGTGAATGACCTTCCATTTAACATTCAAAAGCAGTATTCATACTTCTTGTAGATGATAATAGTGCTACAATAAATACCATTCGAGAGAAAGCGACAGAATACATAGTGAATAATGTTTTCAGTAAACTATTAAGAGGTTCTCCGAAAATGGACTCTCACTAAATTTTATGAAAACACACAGTATTCAATTCTGTATAACAAAAAGACATAGAATTGATGTAGCAAATGAAAAGGAGTCAGTAACTAGGGTAGCATGCTCCAAATGTTTGATTTTACATATTGAGGAAATATTGGACTGGAAGAAGTGTATTACTGAACTTCTCAAACAGTTCAGCTACGTTCGTTCTTCATATAATTGCTAATGTTGCAAACAAAATAAACAGTCTCCTGACATAGCCTTTGTATTTCCAATCTATAATATGTTATGGAATAATTTTCTGGGAAATTCAGCACCTAGAAAGAAAGAGCCGGCTGCAGAAAAGCGAGAAGTAGGAATACTACGCGTTGCGTCGGGGTTGTCATGTGGGGACCTTTTCACGGAGTTTGAGTACACTGTCGAAATACATATCCACGAACAAAAATTTTTGGTGATGTGCCCATCATCATAAAGTGTCTAACTGGTATTAAAGCATATTTCAAATATAACCTAAAATCATTTCTCCTGGTCAAATCCTTTTATTCCATGCAATAATTTCTGTTTAAGAACTGATAACCATTAATAAACAAGAACTTGTTTTAAGTGTAGTTGCCGGCCGTGGTGGCAGAGCGGTTCTAGGCGCTTCAGTCTGGAATCGCGCGACCGCTACGGTCGCAGGTTCGAATCCTGCCTCGGGTATGGATGTGCGTGATGTCCTTAGGTTGGTTAGGGTTAAGTAGTTCTAAATTCTAGGGCACTGATGACCTGAGATGTTGAGTCCCATAGTGCTCAGAGCCATTTGAACCATTTTTTTAAGTGTAGTTGCACTAGTAAGACCAAAAATTAAATCATTCATTAATACGAGTATTAAAGGTAATCATGTGTTCGCATACCTTAAACGGATTCGTTCCACGCAGACCATTTTATGATAGTGAATCGTGGACTTTGAGAAACATGTAATGGAAAATTAAAAGGGCTAGTAGCAGACAGCAAGGGAAAAGCTGAAGTTTCAAATTTCACATTTTTGGAAACCATCCATGCACTAAGATCATAATAACATACCGTGGTTTGGCTGTCGTACGGACTCCAACACGGAGGACTTGGAATCGGCATTCGTGGCGTAGAGAAGCAACTAAAAATGTTGAATACAAATTAGCCGCCAGGTCCAGAGGGAATTTCATTTCGGTTTCGCAGGGAATACTCCGGCATTGGGCCCTTCCTTCGCCTACATCTATCGTGAATCTCTAGCTCAGCGAAAAGACTCAAGCAAATGGAGAAAAAGCGCAGGTGGCTCCTGTATGTATATGTAAAAAAATGGATATGTAAAAAAACTGACCCGCATAATTATAGACCAATATCCATAACACGACGTTACTGCAGAATTCATGAGTTCTGATGTAACAAATTTTCTTGAGAAAGAAAAGCTTCTGTCCGCTAATCAGCACTGATTTAAAAAGCATCGGTCGTGCAAATCTCAGCTTGCCTTTTCTGACATTAAGTTTTACAAACCATGAATGGAGAACAACAGAAAAATTAAATAATCCTAGATTTCCGGAAAGCGTTCCTCACGGTGACTCACTGCAGACTGTTGACGAGAGTGAGAGAATACGGTTTAGGTTGTAAAATATGTGAGTGGCTCAGTAGGCAGTTGTGCTGAAGATCATTGGACATACCTAATACTCTCAATTATGAAGCTGGAAAGCCAAAACCAGGTAACTGCGAAGAAACCTTGGATAACAGTGTCAATACTTCAACTAATCGATGAAGGGAAGAAGTAAAAATAAAATGTTCAGAGACATTAAGGAATACCGAAATAAAAGTCACTCAGTAGTAAAATAAATAGGAATTGCATGTAAGCGTATTGTCATATCGCTGGCTTAGTTGTGGAGTATCTTCGCGGGCAGCCGCGTCTGTGGAGTCGAGCGCAGGACACGGAACTGACGTGTTGTGTAGTGTGTAGCTCTGCATGTGAGAGGCATCGTTAGTATGGAAGTTGAAGTGTTGCTACAAGTGCTATTTTAGTAAACTGATAATATATGGAGATGGTTCAGAGGAAAGTGCGACAAGATGTAATTAAAAATGAGCAGTGCAGTCAATAACGTATTTATGTATCCTCTCGTTGCGTGTCGCAAAGCATCGATCATCCGCACCGTGTTCGGTCTCCCAGAATGAACTGATGTGAATCAGTAGAAATTAGTTACCATAAAAGAGTGTAGTCAAGTGCCAGTGTCTTGTAGCGAGCTTGAGGACGTGCGTTCGGTCATTGCGTTCCGCATTTATCAACAATCTGCCGCGCCGAGACGGTTGTGTGTACGCTCGTGCAAGTGAGAACTAAGAAATTGAAAAATTAACTTTACGAACAGTGTTATATCATTACTAGTGTCAAGGAGGACTACGAGGTGTGGCTAGAAAAAAAAAAACCGGACTAGTACTGGTGAAAAAATAAAACGAATGCAATAAGGCTGAAAGTCGCGTGGCCTGTCACGTGACTCTCGCTCCGCCTACTGCTCGAGTTTCATCGGCCTCCTGCACTCAGTCTGCCCGTGGCGTCTGTTTTAAGTAGTTGACGTTTTGTCTGTGCTTCGGAAAATGTTGAGTGTACAGAAAGAACAGCGTGTTAACATCAAATTTTGTTTCAAACTAGGAAAATCTGCAAGTGAAACGTTTGTAATGTTACAACAAGTGTACGGCGATGATTGTTTATCGCGAACACAAGTGTTTGAGTTTTTTAAACGATTTAAAGATGGCCGCGAAGACACCAGTGATGACACTCGCACTGGCAGACCATTGTCAGAAAAAACTGATGCAAACATTGAAAAAATCGGTAAACTTGTTCGACAAGATCGCCGTTTAACAATCAGAGCAGTGTCTGAGTTAAAAGGAGTTGACAAGGAAAGTGTTAGGCAGATTCTTCATGAAAGTTTCAACACGAACAAAGTGTGTTCAAAAATGGTTCCAAAGTGTCTCACAATTGAACAGAAGGAACGCCGAAGAATGATTTGTTCTGACATCCTGGAAAACATTGAAAGTGATCCCACCTTCTTACAAAATGTTATTACTTGCGATGAAACGTGGTTTTTTACTTACGATCCCGAAACAAAACGCCAATCGATGCATTGGAAAACTCCTGTTTCTCCACGACAAAAAAAAAAGCACGAATGTCAAAATCGAAATTCAAGGCAATGATGATTGTTTTTTTTTTGACATCAAAGGGATTGTGCACATTGATTGGGTACCAGAGGGACAAACAGTGAATCAGCATTACTACATTAGCGTCCTGGCTACCCTACGTGAGCGAGTACGGAGAAAACGGAACGATTTGTGGAGAAAAAAGTCATGGATCCTTCACCAAGACAATGCCCCAGCTCACAGTGCGTTGTCAGTGAAGACGTTTTTGGCAAAACACAACATTCCCATCTTAGATCACCCTACTCACCTGATTTGGCCCCCTGTGACTTTTTTCTTTCCCCTAAAGTCAAGTCAGCTTTGAAAGGAACTAGATTTGAGACTGTTGAAGCAGTAAAAGGAAAAGCGACGGAAGTAATGTATGGACTTACCGAAAATGATCTGCAGCATTGCTATGAACAGTGGAAAATTCGTATGGAGCGGTGTAGAGACCGAAGAGGAGAGTACATTGAAGGAGATAACATGAAATTGTAAATAATTGTAAATAAATGTTTTTCCAGCATCAGTCCGGTTTTTTTTCTAGCCGCACCTCGTATTACCAGATATCTGTATGTGTGACGAGCGTAAGAACTTTCGTTCGATCATTCGGCTCCCGCATCATCAACAATCACCCGCTCGTGTCGGTTACGCATACGCTCATCCAAGTGATATTGAGGACAGATAATCATCAAGATTGTTAATTGGGGTAAACGTTTACGAGTTAGAATGTAAAAAGTGCAACTTGTAATTCCTTATCGTCCCAGAATGTAGATGTTCATACCAGACGTAGAATAGTGTTGTGTTTTGACGTTGAGTGGCTCCCGTAACACGGTTGCATATTTCGATAGACAATTCCAGGCAAACGTGCAGCAGTGTGGAGCAGAACAGTATGACCGCCGCGGGATTACCAGGTACGTGGTGTGGACAGGGCGCACGGTCAAGAAAAGCAGAAATAAGAAGTCAGTTTAAAGTAGCCCCCCACTCATTAGTACCCCCGGGCGTGTTAATGCAGGGAAACTATGTCGAAATGTCTGAATGAAAAATATGAAAAATCGGAAATTATTGTCGAAAGGACCAACTCAGCATACAGAAAAGAAAGGGTGGTAGCATTAAGAGTGGAATGGGAATTCTACTGTTAAAAGCAAAGGGGATAGCGGACAGGTGAAAAAGTACACTAAGGTACTCTATGAGGGGGAAGACTTTTCTATGTGTTAGAAGAAGAAACAGGAGTAGATATAGAAGAGACAGGGGATCGAAAATTGTAATCAGATTTTAAAAGAGTTTTGGAATAGTTAGGATCAAATAAGGCAGCGTATAAAACTTTCGATTCTTAAAAATCAGTTATTATTATTCACTGCTTTCAAGCTGCATGAGCAGAACTGGTGCTAGGGAAATTTTGAGATCATATGGAGACTTAGTCAGGCATATTTTCATTGACCGCCTATCTTGGTTATTAACACTAACAGTGTGTTCTGTGAGTGATACTTTTTGGACCCTCTGTGGTCATATATAAATTACGGAATTGCGGATTCTCTTTCGCAGAGAGTTAGTTATTAAGAGATGGGGAAAGCGCGGATTCTCTTTCGCAGAAAGTTAGTTATTATGAGAAGGTGAAAGCGGGTACTGAAATACTGTGAACAGATTTAGACGTAATTATGTGATGCTTCTGCCAGTTACGTCTATTTGGACTTCTGACGGCAAATCTCCTCTACCGATAAATTCAGTGTAATTATTGAACTTGCGCATAATTAAGCTCAGATCAGTACGCCATATGATGAGAACCGCTGCAGAAGTAAGCGAGCGGTTGAAATCGAACGTCACTCGCTCACCCCTGGCGTGATTACTGGATTTTCTGAAGAGCATCCAATTACCCATAACAAGCAGGTGGGCACTGATTTTGCTTTCCGGCTGCAGAAACAGCGAGAGAGAGAAGGAACGACTCAACAGCCCTCTGTAGCTTGCAGCTGATTTCCCGAGATGCCTTTGGGAAACCTCAACAAGTTCTCCTTCAAACAAAAAAGTATTCATGCAGAGAAAAGTGGAAATTAAAACATCATTTTTTTTAATCATCAGTCATCCGACTGGTTTGTAGCAGACCGCCACGAATTCCTCTCCTGGGCCAAACTTTTCACGTCAGCGTAGAAATTTCAACCTACGTCCTCAATTACTTACTGCAAGCAGTTTTTACCTCCTACAGCTCCCACTAGTACCACAGAATAACGTTATTCTTGTCAGAAACTTGGGTGCACTAGCTGCTAGGCTCACAGTGGGATAATTGTCGCACATATCGGTTCCTGCTGGCTTCAGAGTTTTGTGGATGATGTCTTCCGGAGGTCATATGATGTATCACCAGATCTATATATGGTACACAACAACGTGAGCAGTCGTTCCGTTGCCACTTCATTCAGCTGGAATGTAATCTCCCCCTTCGGCCTTATTCGATATTAACTCTTCCAAAAGTCTTCTAAAATCTAATTTTCGATCTCCTATCTCTTCTGTATCTACTCCCATTTCCTCTTCTAACACATAACATAAGTATTTCACCAACTGGAGGCCCCCAATGTACTCGTTTCACCTTTCCGCTCTCCACTCTGCATTTAACAGTGGAATTCCCATTGCACTCTTAATGTTACCACCCTTACTTTTCCAAATGCTGAGTCAGTCCATTTGACAATCATTTCTTTTCCGATTTCTTCACATTTTTTATACAGACATTTCGCTAAAGCTTACCTACATTTCCTATTTATTTTACCTCTGAGTGACTTTTATTTTGGTGTTCCTTAATTTCCCTGAACGTTTTTCTTTTATTTCTTCCCTTCGTCGATCAGCTGAGGTATTTACAATGTTACCCATAGTTTCTTTGCAGTTACCTTCTTAGCACCTATTTTTTGGTTTCCAACTTCAAGTTTTCGCGTTTTAGAGGTGTCCACTGCTCTTCAGCTCAACCGCCTACTGAACTATTCCGTATCTAAGTATATGTGGCCTCAGAGAAGTTTATTGTGTAGTATTTCCATATCCAAATTCTTTGCACGTTGATCCATCCTGACTAGTCTCTTAAACTTCAGCCTCTTCATCTCTACAAAATTGTGATATGATTCTGTATCTGCCCCTGGGCACGCTTTACAATCCTGTATCTTAGGAGGCGAGGTTCTAGCTGAATTGAAGCTGTGAGGAGGAGTCGTGAATCGAGCTTTGGTACCTCAGTCGGTATAGCACTTGCCCGCGAAAGACAAAGGTTCTGAGTTCAAGTCTTGGTCCATCATACATTTGTTAGCTGCACGGAACTTTCTGAATCTCTGCCTGACCACGATGTAATCTAATTTAAATCTTGGAGTATCTCCTGTTATTTTCCAAGTGTACCTCACCCTCTCGTAAATCCCAAGCGAGAATGCGCTATTACTAGCTGAAATCTAGTGGTGAACTCAATTACTTTTTCTCCCGTCTTATTCCTAACATGAAGTTTACATTGTTCCGGAACCCACCCATCTACCCTTCCCCTATAAACGCATTCCGATCCCCCATGACTGTTACGCTTGTCTATGCCTTTACATACTGAATTACTCGTTCATTATCCTCATACACCTTCTCCATCTCTTCATTTTCTGCTTGGGACGTCGGCTTGTATTTCTGATCTACCTTTTTCGGTAGTGGTTCGGTGTCGGTTGTAATGAGAAAAAACCTGTCACTCATCTACTCTCGATAACTCACTTTCTGTCCTACCTTGCTATTCATAACGAATCCTACTCACGTTAAACCATTTCTGCTGCTGTTGGTGTTACCTTATACCCATCTGACCAGGAATCCCTGTCCTCTTTCCATTTCACTTCACGGACCGTTACTATATGTAGATTGATCCTTAGTATTTCCCTTTTTAACGAATGTCAGCATCTGACACTCCACCCCCCCCCCCCCATTCATGGAACGTTACTCTTTCGTTGGTCGTTCAGTCTTCTTCTCAATGTCACCTTCGCTTTCACAGTCCTGGAGAGCCAAATGGCGGACTAGTCGACAACGTTTTGCCAGCGGACAGATCATAACAAATTTTTGAAATACAGGCCACATATATCAAATAACGATGTGTTTTTATATACCTGCTGGAGCGCCACACATAATATATAAATATACACATCAAAAAAGTTTTTGCATCACCTCGGTTCCAAGAGATCCGGATCCTGTACCGAAAATTTCCACCCTCTTTACTGCTGATAAAAAGCACACATTGCATGTGGTACCACCATACAGCGAGATATTCAGAGGTGTTGGTCCAGACTGCTGTACACACAGGTACCTCTAATACCCAGCAGCACGTCCTCTTGCATTGATGCATGCCTGTATTCGTCGTGGTATACTATCCAGAAGTTCATGAAGGTGCTGTTGGTCTAGATTGTCCCCCTCATCAACGGGGTTTCGGCGTAGATCCCTGAGAGTGGTTGGTGAGTCACGTGGTCCATAAACAGCCCTTTTCAGTCTATTCCAGGCATGTTGGTAGGCTTCATGTTTGGAGAACATGTTGGCCACTCTAGTCGAGCGATGTCGTTGTTCTGAAATAAGTCATTCACAAGATGTGCTCGATGGGGGAAAGGGGGAGGGGCGAATTGCTGTCCACGAAAACGAATTCTTCACTAGTATGTTGCTGTTATGGTTGCACTATCTATTGGAGGATAGCGTTCACGTATCGTACAGCGGTTACGGCAACTTCCATGACCACCAGTGGCGTACGTCGGCCCCACATAATGCCACCCCAAAACAGCAGGGAGCCTCCACTCTGCTGCACTCGCTGGGCAGTGTGTCTAAGGCGTTCAGCCTGACCTGGTGGCCTCCAAACACGTCTCCGACGATTTCCTGGTTGCTGGTTGAAGGCATATGTGACACTCATCGGTGAAGAGAACGTGATGCCAATCGTGAGCTGTCCATTCAGCATGCTGTTGGGTCCATCTGTACCGAGCTGCATGGTGCCCTGGTTGCAAAAATGGACCTCTCCATGATTGTTGGGAGTGAAGTTGCGCATCATGCAGCCTATTGCACACAGTTTGAGTCATAACACGACGTCCTGTGGCTGTACGAAAAACATTATTCAACATGGTGGCGTTGCTGTCGGGGTTCCTCCGAGCCAAAATCCGTAGTTAGCGGTCATCCACTGCAGTAGTAGCCCGTCCTGAGTGAGGCATGTCATCGACAATTCGCGTCTCTCTGTATCTCCTCCATGTCCGAACAATATCGCATTGGTTCACTCCAAGACGCCTGGTCACTTGCTTTGTTGAGAGCCCTTCCTGGCGCAAACTAACAATTCGGACGCCATCGAACCGCGGTATTGACCGTCTAGGCATGGTTGAACTACAGACAACATTATCCGTCTACCTCCTTTCTTGTGGAATGATAGGAATTGCTCGGCTGTCGGACCCCCAACATCTAACAGACACTGCTAATGCATGGTTGTTTACATCTTTGGGCGGGTTCAGTGACATCTCTGAACGTACAAAGGGACTGTGCCTGTGATGTAACATCCACAGTCAACGTCTATCTTCAGGTGTTCTGACGTGTGCATATGTAATCATTATATATATATATATATATATCGGGCATGGGTGTGTGTGTTATCTTTTGCGTAAGTTAGTTCAAGTAGTGTGTAAGTCTAGGGACCGATGACCTCAGCAGTTTGGTCCCATAGGATTTCACACACATCCGAATATATATATATTTGTGTGTGTGTGTGTGTGTCTGTGTGTCTGTCTGTGTAACGTTGTTAGCAAGGTTGTTTGTATGGTTTATCAGATTATCAATGAAAAACTGAAACGGAACCTGGATTATAAAACAAACAAGCCTCAAAGTCAGAAAGAGAGGGAAGATGGACAGAGAGGTGCCAGGAAGTGAACATAAACAGCGGATAGGGGGTAGCAGTAGATGGGAAACGGGGGGAGGCAGAGATTGTCGTAAAAGTGTGGAAATGAGGAACTGAGAGAAAGAGCAGAAAAAGATCGAAAGGGGGGATGAAAGAATGGATAATGAAAGGGAAGAGGAAGTGATGAAGAGAGGGGGAGGAAGAGGAAGCAGAAGGAGATGGCGACAGAGTTCCCGTATGTATTAAACATGTGCGTCCCCTCTTCTTTCTTCACCATTTGCGATTAGCCAGACTGAGCCAAAGTGACACATAGCCAGGAACAGCTAGTGATTAATAAACAGCAAATTCGCTTCCTTTGTTCTCATTAAATTTTTAAGTAAATCAGAGCTAACGATAAATATTATAGGCTGCGGGTATTTCTCGCTATAACTCCGGAATACGGCAGTGTACGCTGTGGCTCCATCTGATTCCGGAGTTGAGCGTGCACTATGCCGTTCCGGCGGCCTATTTGCTAATGCATCGCGGCCTTCGCTGTGACCGCTTCAGTTCGTTACGGACTCGTGGGCGATGGGACGGCAGCTGCGGTCAGCTGGCCCCTGCTAAAGGGGTGGGGGTGGTGGCGGAATCGTCAGGCGGGGCAAGCGGGCCGGAAGGGGCGGCGCGGGTGTGGAAGACGCCGGGGCAATTTGTGTCGACTGCAGCGTCCGCCGGGCTGCCTACACGGGTAGGGGCCGGCTGAAGCCGTAGGCAGAGCAGCCGCCTGGGGACCGCTTCACCGCCGTTAGATAGCGCTGCTCATGTGAGGACACTTTGCCCACACGGATGGCGCGGGAGCGTGAAGGCCCCAGTGACCTACTGACCTCGCCTGTTCCACTGCTAAACAGAGTAACTTTTAGAAATTTTTAATCTTGCAGAATATATTTGATATATTAATTAATATTTACCGAGAATTACCTTTTTTAAATGATGTAATTTTCATTTCTGGCGTACGTATTGTGATATAGCACTTTCGGCTTATATGCTACTGTCAAGCATATACAAAGATATACTACAAAGTATCATGAAAAACATAAAAAGACAATACTATGGTAAGTGGCGGTTTATCCACAACCTGAAACCTTTTTTTGATGGTTTAGGACAGCAACCAGCCACAAATTTACTTTCGGTTCCTTTATTCAAAGGATAACGTTAACGGTTTCCAATCGTTGTGATATATCCTCAGACGGTTTACACGCTTTCTTTATGACATGTGGTGTGTATTTAGAGATTAATTGTCGTGAAACGTCGGTTTCGAATGTTTGTTTTCATAGCATTCGTCCAACAGATGTAAATGCATTCCCACTGCATCCTCGTTGTTGCACACGTAAATAGTTCTCCTTGAACACTTTAGATTTGTCACTGATATGATTTCTGCCACGCACCACATGTTTTGATACATACAAAGAGCTCTTTGTATGTATCAAAACATGTGGTGCATGGTAGAAATCATATCAGTGACAAATCTAAGGTGTTCAGAAACACTCGAAACCGACGTTTCACGACAATTAGTCAGTAAAAACACACCACATGTCATATAGAAAGCGTTTAAACCGTGTGAGGATGAATCACAACGATTCGAAACCGGTAACGGTATTCTTTGAATAAAGGAATTGAAAGTAAATTTGTGGCTGGTTGCTGTCCTTACACCATCAACATTTGTCTTCAAACAACAGCCACGGCCTCCATCATGTCATCGTATGACAAAATTGTATTAAACCTTTTTGTCAATCACGATACTTGTATTTGCTGTACTCTATGATAATTCGCTCTAACATGTTTCAAACTTTTCATATAAGCTTTCTAATAACCCATCTGCTTATGGCTGTGATGAAATCATTACTTTGGCTTTATTCTCGACCAAAAGTATTCCTTCGCTGGTATTATGACATCTGGTCCTTCTAGTTCGAATGGAGTTTGCCGTTAATGTTGAACACTTGTTGTTGGAGCTTGATTTGGAACAGCCAAAGTGGCACTGTGTTCTGTGCTATGAGGTTGAGCCGAGCACACATTACAATCCATACGAATTACGGTGAGACCACTGAATCTATTCACTGTGATAAACGTCAGTTTTGCGTATCGAGCTTAGTTCGAGAATGTTTACTTGTAGCGTATGATCGAGTCACTTTAATTAGAATACCACCTATGAATCATCATGGGTTTCGAAAAAGACGATCGTGTGAAACCCAGCAAGCGCTATTCGTCCACGAGACTCAGAGGGCCATAGACACGGGTTCACAGGTAGATGCCGTCTTTCTTGACTTCCGCAAGGCGTTAGATACAGTTCCCCACAATCATTTAATGAACAGAGTAAGAGCATATGGACTGTCAGACCAATTGTGTGATTCGATTGAAGAGTTCCTAGATAACAGAACGCAGCATGTCATTGTCAATGGAGAGAAGTCTACAGAAGTAAGAGCGATTTCAGGTGTGCCACAGGGGACGGTCGTAGGACCGTTGCTATTCACAAAATACATAAATGACCTTGTGAATGACATCGGAAGTTCACTGAGGCTTTTTGCGGATAATGCTGTGGTATATCGAGAGGTTGTAGCAATGGAAAATTGTACTGAAATGCAGGAGGATCTGCAGCAAATTGACGCATGGTGCAGGGAATGGCAATTGAATCACAATGTCGAAATGTGTAATGTGCTGTGAATACAAAGAAAGAAAGATCCCTTATCATTTAGCTGCAATATAGCAGGTCAGCGACTGGAAGCAGTTAATTCCATAAATTATCTGGGAGTACGCATTAGGAGTGTTTTAAAATGGAATGATCATATAAAGTTGATCGTCGGTAAAGCAGATGCCTGACTGAGATTCATTGGAAGAATGCTAAGGAAATGCAATCCGAAAACAAAGGAAGTAGGTTACATTACGCTTGTTCTCCCACTGCTTGAATACTGCTCAGCAGTGTGGGATCCGTACCAGATGGGGTTGGTAGAAGGGATAGAGAAGATCCAACGGAGAGCAGCGCGCTTCGTTACAGGATCATTTAGTAATCGCGAAAGCGTTACGGAGATGATAGCTAAACTCCTGTGGAAGACTCTGCAGCAGAGACGCTCAGTAGCTCGGTACGGGATTTGGTTGAAGTTTCAAGAACATACCTTCATCGAGGAGTCAAGCAGTATATTGCTCCCTCCTACGTATATCTCGCGAAGAGACCATGAGGATAAAATCAGAGAGATTAGAGCACACAGAGGCATACCGACAGTCTCTCTTTCCACGAACAATACGAGACTGGAATAGAAGGGAGAACCGATAGAGATAGTCAAGGTACCCTCCGCTACACACCGTCAGGTGGCTTGCGGCGTATGGATGTAGATGTATGTTAGACGTCAGTGTGCAACCAACACTCACATACGGCAGCTGGCAGCACTAGCAGTGGAGGGTAAAAAAGTGGTAGTGGTCTCACTCGGAGTAAAGCGGAAACGGGGCTATTTATCATATGTGCCTAAGGGCATGATCATTGGCTTCCTGGCCAAGGGTGAAAGCATTTTTTAAGCTGCAACGTTGGTAGACTGCACGTATCGTCGTTGGTAAAGTACCGTGAAGGGCAATTTGGCGCTATCCAAACCCGGCGCCGAGGTAACTGTGATGTGCCACGGACCACATACGATGAGAGTGAACGACGGTCATGGTGGTGGGTGACGGTGGATGGAGTCGTAACTGATGAGCAACCGACCGCCCAGATTAACCAAGGGGCTACCAACACTGTCTCCTCAACAATCTTTCAGCGAACATTGCTACGTACGGGCCTCAGTGGAAGGGGCCTCGTTCATGTACCCATGTTGACTGCTGTCCACCGGCGACGAAGGTTGGAATGTTTTCGCCAGTCCACAACGTTAGGTCCACTGAGTGGCGATAATGTGGCGTTTCCAGATGAGTCTCGTTCTATGCTCCATCACAGAGATGACCGCTGGAGCGTACGGCATGAAATGTCTGAAGGCAAACACGCTACAATAATCGTCGGCAGGATCCATGCAGGAGGACGGAGCATTATGGTCTGGGGAATGCTTTCGTTTCATTCCCTGAGTGATCTCATCATTCTGGAATGTGCAGTCGATCAAAACAAGTATGCATGTGTCCTTACTGAACATTTCCAGCCGTACATACAGTTCGTTTATCCACCTGAAAAAAAACTAAAATAAAATAATAATAATAACAAGAAAATCTGAAAGTTAAATAGCGGAAGAGCGTCTTGTATGGGTTGTTGGGGAACCCTTTCAGTGTGATGTGTGGTTGTGCCACCGGAGCTCGTCAATGTCGGCGATCTGCCATTATAATCCGCGCGACCTATTATGTTTTGAAACACAGTTTAGTCCCATTTTTTTCCATTTTGTTTATAGGCATACGTTTGAATACGTTATGGATCATTGACAAGAAGCTGGAATTCTGAAATGGTTGAAGGCGACTGAGGACGAGGAACATACTCGAGACTCAACTTCTAATGACGACGACGATGTTCCGGAGGAGCAGGACCATCAGTCTGAGTCTCAGGAAGAGGCAGCTGAAAATAGTCTTGAATTTTCGTGTGATGAACCATCCTGGAGAAGCAGGTGGGTTCGTTTCTACACTGGTGCAGATGGCAAGACCTGATCGAAGATTCCTCCTCTGAATATAGGAAGAACAATAACTCATAACCCTGTATATGTGCCTCCTGGTCCTGAAGGAACCGCGCGACAGGAAACTGCTATTGAAGATTACATGTCCGTTTTTCTTTTGGACGATAATATTATTTATCTGATAACCAAATGGACTAACATAAAAAATAGACTATATCAAAAATAATTAAATGTAAGCGTAGGCTTCCGCGGCCGTTGTCTTCTTCAATAAAATTCTTCAGGGTATCAGACCGCATCGTCAAAATTTAAAATGCGCCAACGTTTCGGCCAGCGTTGCAGCTAGCCTTCATCAGGGCCTTACGTTGACTGCTAAATGAACACACTTGGTTCCTTAAATAGCTGCTCGAGAAAACCGTGTCGTTACTTGATTGGCTGTAAAAGGAGGAGGAGGAGGGGTGAAAGGTATGCTTTATTGGTGTTTCCTTTATTATCTGTCATTGGCTGTAATAGCTGTTTTCTATTGGTCTTTATATTAATCCACCCCATTGGAGGAGACGGACGAATAGTAAACAGGTGATGGCTGTGACGTCACACTGTTTCCATGCTGTCCAGAAGCCGGCTGCGGCGTGCCATTGCTTTGTGTGCTCGCGACCACTACTGCGGCTCTCCGCGTGTCTGCATGGGCCGCCACGGCTCTGCCGCCGCTCCGTAGCCCTGCTATTGCAGGCAGCCAAGACCTCGGAAGCTTGTACCCGTCCTCTCTATTCATGTTGGCGGGTCTTTTGGCTATTTCGACGTTAAATCCCTATTCACGAATGTCCCAGTGTCAGATACTGTGAACATCCTAGAAGAACGCGTGGCACCTGATATATGTGAGCTTGTGCGCCACTGTCTGACGACCACCTATTTCAAGTGGAGAGGTCAATTTTATGAACAAACTGATGGTGTAGCTATGGGCTCACCCCTATCGCCTATCGCAGCAGAAATTTTCATGGAGGCATTTGAGGAAACAGCCCTCCAGTCCGCACCATTACGTCCAAATTGTTGGCTTCGCTATGTCGATGATACTTTCGTCATCTGGCCCCACGGAGAAGAGGAGTTACAGAACTTCCACAAGCACCTTAACCAACAGCATAGGAAAATTCAGTTTACAATGGAAACAGAGAAGAATGGGGTGCTGCCTTTTCTCGACGTGGAAGTTTATCGAAAACCTGATGGTAAACTTGGCCACAAAGTGTATAGGAAACCAACCAATACGGACAGGTACCTTCACGCCTCCTCCCACCATCACCCCACGCAGAAGAAGTCCGCCCTGCACACGCTAACGAAGAGAGCGTACAGGATAAGCGACGAAGAACATCTGAAGACAGAACTTGAACGCCTCAAGTCCATCTTCGGAACTAATGGCTATGGGAAGCAGATGATAGACAGCACCATGTCGACAAAGGAGAAGACTAATAGGGAAGAGGAGAAGGAGGCACAGAGCATTGCTGTGTTACCATATGTACAAGGGGTCACCGAACGTATTGGCAAAATTCTACGAAAAGCCGACATCAAACCAATTTTCCGAAGCAGAAACAAAATATCAGACATGCTCGGTTCTACCAAGGATGCAGTTGACAAACTGCACACAGCTGGCGTGTATGAAATTGGTTGTGCGTGTGGATTAGTCTACATAGGTGAGACGGGACGTCCGATTAGCACAAGGCTCTCGGAACATGAAAGATATATCCGCCTGAAACAACACACTAAGTCAGCAGTGGTGGAACACCGAGACGAGTTCGGGAAACCAATATTTTTTCAAGAATCCCGCGTCCTGGCGAAACAGCCTCTCACTTTCAAAAGAAAGATGAGAGAGGCGATAGAAATAGCCAAAAGACCCGCCAACATGAATAGAGAGGACGGGTACAAGCTTCCGAGGTCTTGGCTGCCTGCAATAGCAGGGCTACGGAGCGGCGGCAGAGCCGTGGCGGCCCATGCAGACACGCGGAGAGCCGCAGTAGTGGTCGCGAGCACACAAAGCAATGGCACGCCGCAGCCGGCTTCTGGACAGCATGGAAACAGTGTGACGTCACAGCCATCACCTGTTTGCTATTCGTCCGTCTCCTCCAATGGGGTGGATTAACATAAAGACCAATAGAAAACAGCTATTACAGCCAATGACAGATAATAAAGGAAACACCAATAAAGCATACCTTTCACCCCTCCTCCTCCTCCTTTTACAGCCAATCAAGTAACGACACGGTTTTCTCGAGCAGCTATTTAAGGAACCAAGTGTGTTCATTTAGCAGTTAACGTAAGGCCCTGATGAAAGCTAGCTGCAACGCTGGCCGAAACTTTGGCGCATTTTAAATTATGACGATGCGGTCTGATACCCTGAAGAATTTTATTGAACAAAAATAATTAGTCTAGAGGGAGGGAGGGAGGGAAAGAGAGCCGGCCGAAGTGGCCGTGCGGTTAAAGGCGCTGCAGTCTGGAACCGCAAGACCGCTGCGGTCGCAGGTTCGAATCCTGCCTCGGGCATGGATGTTTGTGATGTCCTTAGGTTAGTTAGGTTTAACTAGTTCTAAGTTCTAGGGGACTAATGACCTCAGCAGTTGAGTCCCATAGTGCTCAGAGCCATTTGAACCATTTGAAGGGAAAGAGAGAGAGAGAGAGAGAGTGAGAGAGAGAGAGGGAGACGCTAAAATTAAGATCCACCAGAAATAAAACAATTTATTAGGGTTCTCCTGATGGCTGGAGAGCTGAAAATAAGACAAACAAGCACTACATAAATAGCTGACCACCTAAAACATACTGCAATTGATGCAGTTTATTTATTCCTGAGCAAAGGTCTAAATCTCGTATAAGAACTTTGCCATTTGATGACGCTGGTTATCACGAACTTCACACAAAATTTGAAAAACTGGCCCCTACACGAGAAATATTTGATTCGTTCATTACAAAATTTCACTCTTATTTTGTTTCACGTGCTGAAATGACTTTGGGTGAACAGCTTTTGACAATCAGTGGACGATGTCCATTTGGGCAGTGTGTTCGCAGCAACCCCGCAGAATACCGAGTGAAGGTATTTGCTCTTGTCGATGCTTACTACCCACATAATTTCAACTTGAAAATATACTCAGATCAACAACCAGAAGGGCTACATCGCTTGAGCAATGAACTTATAGAATCAGTTGACGTAGTGGAAGGTATCAGTGATCATAAGGCTGCGACAGCAGCTATGACGACGGGTCCTACAGGGAATGTTAAGAAAGATAGGGAGACCCATTTGCTCAGCAAGGGTGTCAGGATACAAATTTCAGAATGTCTCGGCAGTCAACATCAAATATTCGCTCATGAGGACGAAGATGTGGAGAAAAAATTGAAAAAATTCAAAGGCATCGTTCATATACCCTAGACAACGATGTTACGAGTAAGGTTTCAATGGATGGGAAAGATCCACCATGGTTTAAGTGCCGTGTTACAAAAGCGCTACATAAAGAAAGAGCACTTCACCTCAATTCAAGAGAAGTAAAAACCTAGAGGACAAACAAAAGCGAAAATGAGCGTAAGGAGAGCAATGAGTGAAGCGTTAAATGATTTTGAAAGTAAGACGTTGTCAACCGACCTGAGTAAAAAGCCTAAGAGATTTAGGTCCTATGTATAATCAGTAAGTGGGTCAAAATCATCTATTCATTCCATCAGCGACCACACCGGCACCGAAACGGAAGATAACAGAGGGAAGGTCAAAATACTGAATTTAGTCTTCTGAAGTTGTTTCACCGCGGAAGATCGTAACACTTTTCCTCCTTTCAATCGTCGTGCGAACGTCGAAATGACAGATACTAACTTATCGCGGAACTGAAAGGCAGCTACAGTTGCTTAGTAGTTGAAAGGCTTCAGGTCCAGACGAGATACCTATAAGATTCTATAAAAATTATGGTTGGTCGCTTGAGCAACGAAAGGAACCTAACGAGTGGAAAAAGCCCAAGTCATTCCCCTTTTTACGAAAGGCCGAAAGACAGATCCACACCATTATAGACCTCTGTCGTTGACGACAATCTGTTGTAGAATTATGGAACATGTTTTATGCTCAATAATTATGACGTTCCTGAGAAATTAACATCTCCTCTATAAAAATCAACATGGATTCCGCAAACAGAGATCCTGCGAAACTCAGCAAGCTCTGTTCCTCCATGAGATCCACAGCGCAGTCGACAATGGCGCTTAGGTGGAAGCCGTGTTCCTTGATTTCAGTAAGGGATTTAACACTGTGCCGCACTGGAAGAAAAGAGATTACGGTGTATCGGCGCTGACCCTACGATTGGATTCATGACTTTCTTGCAGGTAGAACTCAACACGTCGCTCTTAAGGGAACTAAATCGACAGATACAGGGAAGTGTGAAAGGACCGTTGCTGCTCACAATATATATATATAAATGATCTAGTAGAAAGCGTCGGATGCTCTTGAAGGCTATTCGCAGATGGCGCAGTTGTCTATACCAAAGTTCA
The DNA here is from genome assembly GCF_023898315.1 of Schistocerca nitens. Classification (NCBI taxonomy): domain Eukaryota; kingdom Metazoa; phylum Arthropoda; class Insecta; order Orthoptera; family Acrididae; genus Schistocerca; species Schistocerca nitens. The sequence goes on along the minus strand of NC_064620.1, from coordinate 24,724,190 downwards.
AAAATGGTTCAAATGGCTCTGAGCAATATGGGACTTAACATTTAAGGTCATCAGTCCCCTAGAACTTAGAACTACTTAAACCTAACTATCCTAAGTACATCACATACGTTCGAACCTGCCACCGTAGCAGTCCCGCGGTTCCGGAATGAAGTGCCTAGAACCGCTCGGTGACCGCGGCCAGCTATACCAAAGTACCAACGCCAAAAGATAGTAAGGGTATGCCCGTAGAACGGCAATCCATCATGCTGACCACTCAGATATCGGGGCAGACCATCTCAACTATAAAAATAGCAAGAACTTTATGCAGTACTAAATAGTAACGTTTCTGGATTATTTCTCGCTAGAGACTGTTACAACATCAATTCATCTCAAGACGACACCACGCTCGGGTATACCAAATCCCCTTCAATCCCCAAACAGAAACAAAACTTACGCTCAAGTAACTTAGAGTGAACCTACGGTTCCACTAGCTTGCTTACAAAAACGATCGGAATCTCCATCTGACCAAGTCAAACATTTGTTCCCATACCTCAGAAAATGAAATTCAATAGGCACCGAAAAAGCAAACCGTTTCTAGTTTAATTATTAGCATCGTCACTTCCATGGATGTCCCTTGTGAGTGCTAATGCACTCAAGAAATAACTTTCGTGTTAACAAAATTTCGCGACCCATTCTCTTCTAATACACCTAAATTCCGAGACAGTATGCTCACGCACAACTGGCTAACCGCAATCTCAATACGCCGTTAGACTTACCACACCGAGGCGAGTGGTTGCTGAAGAAGATCCACCACACGAGACCATTCACCTTGTATCGTGGCCAATAAACGACTGCCTGTCTCTCTATGATAACCATAGCGTGGGCCATACATCAAGGCGAACTTGAAACGATTTTTTAGTATTACAATAATGAAATCTTTGCAAGGCATGGCTGTCGCAGCTTATCTACTGTCCAGATCGCAATGCTGGCGAGCGATCTTTGGACTCAATTGTAGCTGCCGCGCTCTCTCTCTCTATCTATCTATCTCTCTCTCTCTCTCTCTCTTCTTTCCTTGATAGCTGTCGACGTGCAGCCATCCTCGTTCTGGTTTTTTGCAAAAAAGTTACACACGAATACTTAACGGCCATTAACAAAATATTTTTCATAAACTCCTGTACTACTACGTTTCTTCATGTGACTTTGCAAAAGATGGAGGAAACCAGTAAACCACATTCGTACAACAAAACCTTTTGGCGGTAAACAATGGACCCTTCGCTGTTTTATTCACCGCACCCTCACATGCACACTCCCCATCATGACCTGAAAAGACAGGGAGGAAGAAGCATAAAAACCGTTTCATGTTTCAGATGACGTTCAATTTTGAGGAAGGACTTTGAATGGTCCTTAGTGGTTCAGTGGTTCCACCTTTCAAAGCGGTGAGGGAATTGCAGTCGCACTAAACTCCAAAGGGGTGATATGACATTCAATGTTGTTACAGCCTCACGAATGGTAGAATAGTCTGCGGGAGTGTCAGCAGTGTGAAAGGTTGTCCCGAACGTCGCCCTTCTGACAGTTGACTCTCGTCGTCTAAATCGGGGATGTTCTCCTACCCTTCCCACAGCCAGACACTTCATAAAGTGCATAAACAAAATACTCTCGATGCTGCCACCCGAAAAGTACAAATGTTAACCAGGGACGCTGAAGTCAAATGACGACTCGAATGCGTGTGGTAATTTCCTTAAAATTCACAAGTATTTATTCGTAAGTGAATGCAGTTCAGTGGTAGTATCCTCCAAACAGTTATGCCGTTTTAATTATTGCTCGTGCCCCCAACAGCGATAGTGAACACGCTATAAATTTTAAGAAATTGCTGAAGAACATCGATTGAATTTAGCAAATCGTTCGGTTTGCTAAGACGCGGCATAATCCCCATAAACTTTCACTCGACACTACCACGAATTCCTACGTGTTTGATGGTACAAAATATTCAAAGTCCCGACTGGTTCAAAGTCCAGTGGCACTGCTTCAGAATCAATCACTTAAACGTGGTGAACGTAATTGGAGTCCTGTTGGTATCCCGAAAAACGGTTCGGAATGGTCAAAAATGAACGGATTCCCACAGTAGCGTTTCAGCGGCTAATGTGACGGTACTCGAATGGAAACAGAGTCCCACAGCTACTAATTTGCAGCAAAGTCCAATTTTCTTACAGAAACAATCACCAAAAGACAAAACGCATGAAAAACATAAGTTCAACCCGAAAATATCATTAGTTCGGAATCTTCGTGAAAACTTCTATCTTCCGTTTACACGCACACGTGAAATTCGGCTAAGCTCAACACTTCTGGAACCGTAAGAATTATCACCGAAGTGTCGCGTCGAGCAATACAGGTCCGGCGTTAGAAACGGCGTGGTGCGAAGAACTCTGTGCTGGTGTTTTGTGTCGGCTCCGCTTAAATACCCTCGATCCGAAATCCCCCAAGCTAACCACTTCTTCGCATGACATTTGGATGTAAGAGATATCTTAATTCAGTTTTTACCATTATATGGGCGCTCAAATTCTCATCAAAACACACATTACACGAGTTTGTAGCTGCAATAGTTTGTCAGAATCAATATTTTAATGATTTGAAATTATCTTTACTGAGAGCGAAAACAGTTTTGTTCATTTGTGCCACTAAATAACATTACAGTTCTTTATAAAGCACCCCTTTCCATTGAGAAACGATGCGCTGATGAGAACAAAGCTTAAACAGATATGGGGAAAACTGTGTAAAAGTTATTGATAAACAAAGACAATATATCGTAATAGTTACAGATTTCACAAACTAATGTGGCTGAATGTGTATTACTACACCCGCTATCATGCAATGTCTTGCTGTTTGTGTATCAGTCTTGTACTATTCGTTTTAATTAATAATTATCGCATCAATAAATTTGGTATTTTACCAGTGAAATATTGATGCTGCAAATTATAAGAGCACGTCAGTCGGTGCGTTTCGACGAGACATTTAAAACGAGCACTCACTCTACTCTTTACCTGCACTGGTTCAAAAGTTATAAATTATCCATTCAATTACACATATTGCATATTTATTTATTTAATAACTTTTAATATAAAATTCGTATAAATCGTATCACGGTCTCCGTTGACTCGTCTTAATCTCCTCTTCCACTTGCCGCATCGTACTTTGTTGTGCTGATGTGGGTATGCGTGTAATCAACGCAGAAGTTGATAAAGCATTGTCTTAAAGCCGTGTGTTGGAAAGGGGTGGTCCATGTGGAACGATTAAGCGCGACCCGTGATCAATCTTCTCTCTCCAAATGACAACAAATGACTGTCGAGTCACACAACACACATCAGCACGTAGTCTATGTACATTAGGTGACAATGAAGTAGATAACGGAATTCTTTCTTCTATATAGATATGATTCTGATGGCCTAGGACTTGAGGATCTACGACTACCATTTTCCCTTATCCCACTGAGCCCCGACTTCACACAGGTAATTTTTAACTGGACCGCAATAGATCTCTGGTTGGTTTAGGGCCACCACAAGTATGTTTACGTATGCAACCAAACGTTTGTGGTCATGCCTTTTACCTGTGCATACAAGCCCAAAACGGCTGGATCCCTTCTAGATATTCTGACAACAACCCGTAAGATAGCAAGTTCGGAGGATGCTTGCAGGGCAGTCATCGGAAGGGTGATGCAGAAAGCAGGAGGGAAATCACAAACCTGCGCAACTGAGAAAGAAATTAAAGCGCGGCTTCTTGCAGAACGGCAGTGTTCAAGGAACACAGCAAGAACAGGAAGATGTCATTACAGTGTCATTAAAAAACCTTAGTTTGAGACACGAGGAAATGTCCACGGAAATAGTTCACTTCCTTCTGCATACTGGTCGTACACTCAACTATCTGAAAGGTCCGAGCAGTACATGCTAGTGTTGTTGCGAACGATCTCTGGATCTTGTAATTCGACACTCAGTTATGACAGAAGACGCGACTTTTTCAGTTAATCACTATCTACAACTCCGAGAATAGAAAGATTGTGGTGTAAACTTAACGGATGAGATAGTTAATTATAAGTAATTAGGAACGTACGAGAGGCAGAGGAGAGTTGTAGAAACGAACGTCGAAACCAGGGTATTCATCTCGCATGATCCGGTCGCAATAACAAGATGCCGACCGTGGAAAATGGAAGAGCTCTTGACTTGTAGGGAAGGAAGATCACCAGCACACAGACAATATTCTTTGAAGACTTGGAATACGGCTTTTCTGTGACCAGTGTCTCAGGCCTCCTATTCCAAGGTTCGTCAGTGGCATTGAGAAACGTATCATTTTAGAGTTACGCGCAAAACCAGAGAAACAGAAGACCCATCAACAATAAACGTGCTCAGACGAAAGTTATCTGATGAAGGCTGACGGCACCTTCGTTGTGCCAGAGACGTACAAAACACTGTAGCTTCGGCGTTATTACGATAAAATGATATGTGTGTTTTTTTAATAAAACATGGGGAAGCTAATGGTCGTATCTCTGTAACTTTATTACAATTTTTGTTTCAATTAGTCAAATAATTCTTTTTGAAAATAATTTTTAATTTATTAATTTCATGTTACATAAATATTAAAGACACATCTCACATTGCGTTTCAGCCCGATACTTAGTCTCTACAGCCAGGACGGAAAGCTTCAGGGATAATTAGATGTCGTAATGCATGAGTAAGAAAAATAACGTTCTGAAACAAAAAAAAAGTAGGTGTGCAAGAATATGGTAACAACAACGTTAGTGATACCCAATTATCATGTGGCACCATACTTTCGTATTACATAAAATGTGAATCTGTATTGAAATGAGTGTTAAATTTAAAATATCAGGAGTGAAAAAAATATACACAAGACATTTGGGTCCCAAACCAGAAAATTATTATTCTGGAAAATACTTGTGGATAAATAACGCCTACACAACATTCGACTCTAATTCCACTTAAGAACAAGTCCATGCCAGGTACAGGGAAACATTCCTTCTAAGACATTCGGTAGGAAGGAAAAAACAAGGTAATGGTCAGTTGTGTTTTACTTTTTTCGAGTAGTAACGACCTTGAAAGATAAAGCCACCAGACGGGCTGTTCCACCGGTACGTTAGTTTATGGTACCAAGATTTAAGAAAATATCAAGGCTCATTCATAGCATCAGTGGACAAAGAAAAAGTGTTCGATAAAGTGAAACGCTGCAAGACTTTCGAAATTCTGAGTAAGTTATAAGGAAAGCCGGGTAATATATTACACTGTACAAGAAGCTAGAGAGAGGGAAAGAATGCAAGACAAAAGAAAAGAGATGTCTGCATTAAATGGTTTTAAGACAACGATGCTAGACTTTCGCACTTACTGTGCTCGCTATGCACATAATAAGCAATGACGGACTGATAAGAAATGTTCAAGAGTGCGGTCAAAATGCACGATGAAAAGATATCAGTGATAATATTCCGTTATGACATTGCTATCCTCAGTGATTGTTAGGAAGGACTGCAGCACTTGTTGAATGGAATGAAAAATCTAATCGGGACGCATTATGGATTCAGGGAAAACACATCAAAGAGAAACGTGTTGAGAAGTAGCAGAAATGAGGCTAGCGATAAGCCATCATTAAAATTGGCGAAATGGAAAAGTGAAGGAGCTACAGTGAAAGGCAAATTATGTATGACGGACGAGGCAAGTAGGACATAAATACGGACTAACGGAAGCAAAGAGAGCATTCCTAGCGAAGAGGACTATCATCAAATACAGGCTTTAACTTGAGGAAGAAATTTCTGGGAATGTGCATTTGGGGGCTAGGATTGTATGGGGACGAATAATGGCGTACGGGAATAGCGGAACAGAAAAGAGTCGAAGTGTTTGGGATGTGGTACTATAGCAGAATGCTGAAAATGAGGACTGATGTAGAATGAGGACGTTCTCAGCATAAATGACGAAGATGCGTATATATTGAAAACACTGACGAAAAGGACAGGTGATACGGAGTGTGTTAGGAGACTAGGAAATAACATCAGCGATACCTAACAGAGCTGTAGCGGGTAAAAACTATAGAGGGAAGATATTGGAATACGATCAACAAATAATTGAGGACATAGGTGTGCTAGTGCTACCTAGAGACGAAGAGATTGCGACAAGAGAAGAATTCGTGACGGGCCGCATCAAACAAGTCAGATGACTGATGAATAAAAAGAGAAGAAAAACGATCTTCAGGCCCCGCAGTCATTAGATGTTACTAAGAAAGTAAGCTACCTTAACGATATTGTTTTGTTAGAAAGGCAGTAAATATCAGGCTCCTTGGGAATGCTCCGGTAGCTAAGGTGCATTTGATGCCAGCGCAGCCACCAGTAATTACTCAGCGATTCTCTGTGGCGAAGCGGCGATGACACAGCGGCTCGGGGCGTAAATACGTAATGTAATCTGAAGAGCAGAACGCGTCGTCGGCGTCTGCGTCAGCGGAGCCTCTGGTGGCGCCGCCAGCAACCACCGACTTCCCCGCCACAAGCGGCGTCCTTAATTAATGTTGGAAGCTTGTATTGTGCTCCGCCATGCCTTCGCGGCAGCTTTGTCCGTAGTTCTGCACGTTAACTTTGCGATGCATACAGGAGCCAGATGCGCAGTTCGGCTCTCGTGTACAGAGTTGTATGACAAACAGTGACTCTGCCATTCCGGATTACCAATATCTGGAGGCCAGCTCCTACCATCAGGTAAGGTCGTAAGGTCGTCTTGGCAATTCGTTGCTTCTTTGTTGTGGAGTATGCTTTCCTCAGCCAAAGTAAGCTAACTAATCTGGAGCATTATCGTAGAAAACAAAAAAAGTAGAGCAGTGTTACTGATAGGTTGGGATATTCAGGCAGCGAAGTATTTATCATTATCAATACTAATACTCCCTCTCTCATGCTCGAAAGCTGGTGAAACTTTTAATCGCCCCCCCCCCCCCCAAGCCCCCTCACGACTCCATCTATTGTTCACACTAAACAATGTCCAGTGCAAATAATTATTAAACAAAGTCTTTTATGAAAGTTTGAGAAGAGCGAAGATTACATGATACTTCTTAGTTTACTTAGCTTGTCATGACGATATGGGTCCAGTTCTTGTCTAGGGTCTGATTCTTGAAGCTGAAAATCTCTCATCATGTCCTCAGGCTTGGCTTCAACTCAAACCCGAAATGGCACGGTTCGCACAAAAATACAGAAATACGTCCTTTCGCATCAGACGCAAGCTTAGGACTCTCTCAGTCTGCGGAAATAACAATATTCCAAAGTGTTTACAACTTTTCTTAACAAATGAGTTTCTACTAGTTACAGCTACATTATTACTTTCGATTACTATTTCATAAATGAATCCAGAAATAAACATAATAAACTGAACAGAATTGCGTAATTAATAACAGAAATTTTAGGTTTGCTAGTAATTCGTAATTTCAAATGTTTAAAAAAAAAAAAAAAAAGATGCAGTCACAACTAGTACTTATCGATTATATCATCAATACTAAAATATAAAGTAATTCATTTCCATAAATTTTAGCTTGAAATATACTGACAAGGGAACCTCCCCATCGCACCCCCCTCAGATTTAGTTATAAGTTGGCACAGTGGATAGGCCTTGAAAAACTGAACATAGGTCAATTGAGAAAACAGGAAGAAGTTGTGTGGAACTGTGAAAAAATAAGCAAAATATACAAAGTGAGTAGTTCAAGAGAAGATATGTAACATTAATGACAATGGGAACGCAGGAGCGCCGTGGTCTCGTGGTAACGTGAGCAGCTGCGGAACGAAAGGTCCTTGGTTCAAATCTTCCATCCAGTGAAAATTTTAATTTTTTATTTTCAGTTTATGTGACAAACTCTTATGTTTTCATCACTCTTTTGGGAGTGATTATCACATCCACAAGAAAACCTAAATCGGGCAAGGTAGAAGAATCTTTTTACCCATTCGCCAAGTGTACAAGTTAGGTGGGTCGACAACATATTCCTGGCATGTGACGCACATGCCGTCACCAGTGTCGTATAGAATATATCAGACGTGTTTTCCTGTGGAGGAATCGGTTGACCTATGACATTGCGATCAAATGTTTTCTGTTCCCATTGGAGAGGCACGTCCTTACGTCTACTAATCGCACGGTTTTGTGATGCGGTCGCAAAACACAGACACAAAACTTATTACAGTGAACAGAGATCTCAATGAACGAACGGACAGGTAATAACTATGCAAAAATAAAGAAAGTAAAATTTTCAGTCAAAGGAAGACTTGAACCAAGGACTTCTCATTCAGCAGCTGCTCACGCTACCACGGGACCACGGCGCACCTACGCTCACTTTGTCCAATATGTTGCTTATGTGACCCATGGACTACTCAGATTGTATATTTTGCTTATTTTTTTACAGTTCCACACAACTTCTTCCTGTTTTCTCAGTTGATCTGTGTTCAGTTTATCAAGGCCTATCCACTGTGCCAACTTATAACTAAATCTGAGGGGGGTGCGATGGGGAAGTTCCCTTGTGAGCATAAAATTATATGAAACTTTTCAGAACCGCAACTGAGAAAATACTAACCTGTCGGAAAATAATACTGGTATCGACAACTGCTGTTGAGGAAAAGTAATGCAAGATGAGGATCTCCCGTTACAACAGCTACAGGATCCTCTTAACAGTCTTTCCTCAAACTTCCTGGTCTCCTGCAGCTCGACAGCTGAATTAGCGTTCGATCTCTATTCTCCTTTATCTGGTCCATCTATAGTCTCTGTAGCATTTCTATCAATATCTTCCCTTCTATTTTACCTTGATGAACATCTTTTCCTGGTTGTTCTCCTATCGTTCACATCCACCAGCATCGATATTTATGCAGTCTCCGTAGTTTTTGTGCTTTGATACCCATAAAGGTAAATTTGAAACATCAGAAATTTTAGCAGCCTCAGTTTCGTAAGTCTGGTTAAGGGTCCGTCTTTCCGAATCGGTGTCAGTTTCGATTGAGCATCCCTACCCAGAAAAGTTCTGCGGAGTATTCTCTGTGTCGAGCCGCCGTTTTTCTGAACCACTGAGCTCAGGTAGATAGAGTGATCAATTCTTATATTGTGATATTACATCAGTATAAACTTACTCTTTTGCTCATTCAATGAGTACCCAAGTTTCTCACTATCTTCCTTAACCCTATGGCGTAGATACTTGATTTCTACTTGTGAGTATGTACACAGAGTGGGGTTATCGGCGAATTTTAAATCATACAAGCATCGGCGGATAATACTAAAGTTTAAACTTCGGTGGCCGCTGGATGAATGTGTGACGGTGCGGCGCAATTTCACCATGCAGCTGACAATAAATTGGGGACATGTCGATACAATGCTATAAACCCTTTGCCTGTACGCCAACGAACCCTATTTCAGTAATGTCGGGAGCATTAGGACATCTCGTTGACTGGAGTAGAGTTGCCTTCTGTGAAGAGTTATGCTTTGAACTGAGCCCCGACGACCAGCGAAAACGTGTCTGGAGGCGCCTCGGACATCAGGGGGATGTGAACCTCACTGACGCCTGCCATACGGTCCGAGAACCAGGAGTTTCGTTCTGGTGAGACACTTCATTTGATAGCTGGATCACTTTAGTTATCATCCGCGGTACCCTTACAGCAGAGTGGTATGTCCACGATATTCTGCGCCCCATTTTGTTATCTACCGTGGCAAGCCTTCCTGGTCTTACATTTTAACAAGAAAATGCCAGCCTGCAGACGGCAAGAGCTTCTACTGCTTGTCTTCGTGTTTGGCAAAACCCTCTTTGTACTGTAGTGTTTTTTTGAAAACCGATCTATTTGGAAAGATAGCTATGTTATCACCGTACTGGATTACTAGTTTCGGCAATATGTGTTACCATCCTCAGATCCATAAAACCAGGTAGTGGCAGCTACACTCCTGGAAATGGAAAAAAGAACGCATTGACACCAGTGTGTCAGACCCACCATACTTGCTCCGGACACTGCGAGAGGGCTGTACAAGCAATGATCACACGCACGGCACAGCGGACACACCAGGAACCGCGGTGTTGGCCGTCGAATGGCGCTAGCTGCGCAGCATTTGTGCACCGCCGCCGTCAGTGTCAGCCAGTTTGCCGTGGCATACGGAGCTCCATCGCAGTCTTTAACACCGGTAGCATGCCGCGACAGCGTGGACGTGAACCGTATGTGCAGATGACGGACTTTGAGCGAGGGCGTATAGTGGGCATGCGGGAGGCCGGGTGGACGTACCGCCGAATTGCTCAACACGTGGGGCGTGGGGTCTCCACAGTACATCGATGTTGTCGCCAGTGGTCGGCGGAAGGTGCACGTGCCCGTCGACCTGGGACCCGACCGCAGCGACGCACGGATGCACGCCAAGACCGTAGGATCCTACGCAGTGCCGTAGGGGACCGCACCGCCACTTCCCAGCAAATTAGGGACACTGTTGCTCCTGGGGTATCGGCGAGGACCATTCGCAACCGTCTCCATGAAGCTGGGCTACGGTCCCGCACACCGTTAGGCCGTCTTCCGCTCACGCCCCAACATCGTGCAGCCCGCCTCCAGTGGTGTCGCGACAGGCGTGAATGGAGGGACGAATGGAGACGTGTCGTCTTCAGCGATGAGAGTCGCTTCTGCCTTGGTGCCAATGATGGTCGTATGCGTGTTTGGCGCCGTGCAGGTGAGCGCCACAATCAGGACTGCATACGACCGAGGCACACAGGGCCAACACCCGGCATCATGGTGTGGGGAGCGATCTCCTACACTGGCCGTACACCACTGGTGATCGTCGAGGGGACAGCAAGATCTCTGGATCTGTCCCCCATTGAGCATGTTTAGGACTGGATGAAGCGTCGTCTCACGCGGTCTCCACGTCCAGCACGAACGCTGGTCCAACTGAGGCGCCAGGTGGAAATGGCATGGCAAGCCGTTCCACAGGACTACATCCAGCATCTCTACGATCGTCTCCATGGGAGAATAGCAGCCTGCATTGCTGCGAAAGGTGGATATACACTGTGCTAGTGCCGACATTGTGCATGCTCTGTTGCCTGTGTCTATGTGCCTGTGGTTCTGTCAGTGTGATCATGTGATGTATCTGACCCCAGGAATGTGTCAATAAAGTTTCCCCTTCCTGGGACAATGAATTCACGGTGTTCTTATTTCAATTTCCAGGAGTGTATATCCTACAGTGTCTCGGCTGTCGTATGCATATTGTATAGCTCTCATGTGACAGAGTGGTGTAAGCACTATCCCATGCAACCACCACTGCCCAGTTTCGTGCCTCTCAGGATAACAACGCGTAATCCGGTAATGGTGTTAACAATGCGATCTCCGCAAATAAATTGATTTTGCAAAGAAGGTTGCAGTAAAAAATTGTCGATCGCCTTCCGCACTGAATGATCAGGTGAGGTTGCCAAAATCATACCTCGTCAGAATTGTCTACGGATCACTATCCAACTGAGAACGTTTGGAGTACTGTGGGCAGGATCCTCCAACCAGCTGGTGGTTTTGATGTTTTTACGCGCCGATTGGAGAGAATTTGGCACGATATCCCTCAAGAGGGCATCCAAGAACTCTGTCAATGAATGTCGAGCCGGATAAGTGCCTGCGTTATGGCCAGAGGCTGAGCAAGCCGTTATTGACTTGCTCGATTTCTGAAGCCCTCTCTCTTGACTAATAATCAAATTGTTCTGAAATTGTATATATCTTTTTTTCTGCACATGTACATCAAATCTACCAGTTTCCGCCCCATTCCGATAATTCATTCGTGGTGCGTCTTTTCTCTCTCTCTCTCTCTCCCTTTTTTTTTTTTTTTTTTTTTTTTTTAGCTTTTACTCCTCACATGGAGAAGAAATATAAACTTTGAGGTTTGCCGATGACATTGTAATTCTGTCAGAGACAGCAAAGGACTTGGAAGAGCAGTTGAACGGAACGGATGGTGTCTTGAAGGGAGGATATAAGATGAACATCAACAAAAGCAAAACGAGGATAATGGAATGTAGTCGAATTAAGTCGGGTGATGTTGAGGGTATTAGATTAGGAAATGAGACACTTAAAGTAGTAAAGGAGTTTTGCTATTTGGGGAGCAAAATAACTAATGATGGTCGAATTAGAGAGGAAATAAAATGTAGACTGGCAATGGCAAGGAAAGCGTTTCTGAAGAAGAGAAATTTGTTAACATCGAGTACAGATTTAAGTGTCAGGAAGTCATTTCTGAAATTATTTGTATGGAGTGTAGCCATGTATGGAAGTGAAACATGGACGGTAAATAGTTTGGACAAGAAGAGAATAGAAGCTTTCGAAATGTGGTGCTACAGAAGAATGCTGAATATTAGATGGGCAGATCACATAGCTAATGAGGAGGTACTGAATAGGATTGGGGAGAAGAGGAGTTTGTGGCACAACTTGACCAGAAGAATGGATCGGTTGGTAGGACATGTTCTGAGGCATCAAGGGATCACCAATTTAGTATTGGAGGGCAGCGTGGAGGGTAAAAATCGTAGGGGGAGACCAAGAGATGAATACACTAAGCAGATTCAGAAGGATGTAGGTTGCAGTAGGTACTGGGAGATGAAGAAGCTTGCACAGGATAGAGTAGCATGGAGAGCTGCATCAAACCAGTCTCAGCACTGAAGACCACAACAACAACAACTCCTCACATACGTTATATATAAGTCGTCTTAGTTACGAACTATCTATCTCACTACGGACTACTAGTGTTAGACACGTACGGTTGCTGTGAGCAAGTATGTTCCTGTAGATGATGATATAACAACATCGAAACTAGTTGCCAATAAAACCAACACCTTAATATATCTGGAGGAGTATCGTCATTTTTTAACATATATTATACTAGCTGACGTTCCAAGTCGTCCGTTTCAATTATGGATATACGAAGATTAAATATAACTGGTGTTAAAAGGCACCCCTGCCCAGCTCCGGTACAGGGTTGAAAAGGATCTGAAATTTTCTCATCTGGACTTCATAACAACGTGAACAACCCCACGCCGAATATTTTGCGACACATGGCTAATAGTCGGTTGTTGGGTGCAACATAATACAACAGCCGCTACTTTTGGACAGGAACTGAGAGCAAAGATACATCTCGAAGTCCTTCTCAGTAGTAGAAACCCGAATCTCGAATAATCACCCTCACTGTATTAGAAAACTGAATAACATCTCCACTTTCAAAGGAGTGTTAATGACATACCTACTGGAGCAACAATTGCATCTACCATAATTAGCATACGCAGTGATTACCCCATAGCATCTTAGTTTCCCTTCAGGTCTTCCTCACACCCTACTAATCTTAGTTGGTGCTGTATACTGAAATTTCCCTTCTCCAGAACTAGCTATACCAGAAAGTATCAATTTCGTGCATATTACTTTAAATACCTTTCATTAATATCATTATTGTTACTTTCAATATTATTACTGTTATTATCATTATCGCTGTTAGTGGCAGCACCAGTGCTGCCAGAATTATCTTCATTAGTTCTTAGCCTATATTGTTCCTTCACATTGCCTCTACATACACCAAGATCATTTTATTTCTGTTTCTTATTTCTTACGTAACTGTTATGTACAAAGTACTGCATGTGTAAAATCCTGGGCCGCCGTGAGCGAGGGCCCTACGGTTAATTAAAAGATCGGAAACGAATAAACATGTAAGAGTAGCTGAGATTGTTTCTACGTTCCTTCAGCAAACAGAATAAATAGGGAAGGCGACAAGGGATGACCGTGGCTAAATCAGAGAGATAATAAAGTCTGTGTTCTACCACCTAAATCTTTAGTACGTGTTCCGGTATATTGTGGGAGACACTTGTCGGGAAACATCTCCCTTTCAAAAGTAATCACAGTGACGGAAGAATCATCGCAATACCAAGGAATAATGGAACACAAACTACAGTTGATACGAGTGATTCTACATCTGAAGAATAATGTCTACTCAAACGCCGTGTCAGTCGCGCAAGTGGCGCTTGCCACGCTACTATGACGATTCAGATCAGGTTTGCTTTAAATACACGCAGTGAAGGTCGCTGAGCGCTAGTTACATTTAAGATTGGACTTAGTGAATTGCTGTTGGTCAAAAATTAAGGCAACAAAGGCACCATTACCAACACCTCACTGACTTTGACAGAGGTCATTTAACAGGGCTACGAGAAGCAGGATGTTCCTTCTGCGATACTGCAAAAAGACCTGGTAGGAAGGTAGCCACTGTACATGATTGCTGGCAGCCGTGTACACGGGAATGTGCCGTCACAAGAAGACAGCGCTCCGGGCTGCCACGTGGCGCTACCGAGAAAGAAGACCGTAGTGAAATGGTTCAAATGGCTCTGAGCACTATGAGACTCAACTTCTGAGGTCAGCAGTCCCCTACAACTTAGAACTACTTAAACCTAACTAACCTAAAGACATCACACACATCATTGTCCGAGGCAGGAATCGAACCTACGACCGTAGCGGTCTCGCGGTTCCAGACTGTAGCGCCTAGAACCGCATGGCCAGTCCGGCCGGCAAGACCATAGTGATTCGCGTGGGGGCACTGGCGCATTACTTTTCATCTGCAGCAGCAATTTGAGAAGCAGTTGACATGATAGTGACACATCGAACTGTGACAAATCGTTTACTTGAAGGACATTTCTGAGCCAGATGACCTGTAGCGTGCATTCCACTGTACCCAAACCACCGCCATTTGCGATGACTTCAGTAGTGTCAAGCGAGAGCTCGTTGGATGGCATGGTGGACTCTGATGGGTTTTCTGATGAAAGCTGCTTCTGGATGGGTGCCAGTGATAGCCTTGTGTTGGTTGGAAGGAGACCAGTTGAGGGCCTGCAAGCAATGTCTGTGTGCCAGACACACTGAATAGATAGTAAATAGTGTCGAAAGTTCCATGCGGATGATGCTGTACTATACAGAGAATTGCAGCGAAATACAGGAAGATCTGCAGCGGATAGGCAATTGCTGCAAGGAGAGGCAACTGACCCTTAACATAGACAAATGTAATGTGTTGCGAATACAAAGAAAGAAGGATCCTTTATTGTATGATTATGTGATAGCAGAACAAACACTGGTAGCAGTTACTTCTGTAAAATGTCTCGGAGTATGCATACGGAACGATTTGAAGTGGAATGATCATATAAAATTAATTGTTGGTAAGGCGGGTGCCAGGTTGAGATTTATTGGGAGAGTCCTTACAAAATATAGTCCATCTACAAAGGAGTTGGCTTACAAAACACTCGTTCGACCTATACTTGAGTATTGCTCATCAGTGTGGGATTCGTACCGGCTCGGGTTGACAGGGGAGATAGAGAAGTTCCAAAGAAGAGCGGCGCGTTTCGTCAGAGGGTTATTTGGTAAGCGTGACAGCGTTACGGAGATGTTTAGCAAACTCAAGTGGCAAACTCTGCAAGAGAGGCGCTCTGCATCGCGGTATAGCTTGCTGTCCAGGTTTCGAGAGGGTGCGTTTCTGGATGAGGTATCGAATATATTGCTTCCCCCCACTCATACCTCCCGAGGAGATCACGTGCGTAAAATTAGAGAGATTCGAGCGCGCACGGAAGCTTTCCGGCAGTTGTGCTTCCCGCGAACCATACGCGACTAGAACAGGAAAGTGAGGTAATGACAGTGGCACGTATGGTACCCTCCGCCACACACCGTTGGGTGGCTTGCGGAGTATAAATGTAGATGTAGATGTAAATGTACACCTGGGGTACCATTTCGTATGACGGGAGCAGCAATCTAATGGTTATTCCACGCATCCAGACTACAAATTTGTACGGCAGCCTGGTGATTCGACCTGTTGTGCTGCCATTCATGATCACCATTCCAGGACAACCGTCGCCCACATACCGCCGTTGTAACCCGACATGATCTACAGAGGATGGCCTCCCCGATCACTAGATCACTAGATAAACTGCATTTACCGACCAAGTGCAACAGGCATGGAACTTCACCCCAAAACCTGATATAGGGCACCTGTACGACACAGTTTGTGGACGGTTGCTTGCTTGCATTCTGGCGGCAGTTACAACAAGTGTTAACGTACCAGCATTTCACATTTGCAATGGCTTTCCTCAAACTTACATTAAGCTGTGATCTTGCAATGTTAATCACTTAAACATGTTGCCGAAACTTCCTGGCAGATTAAAACTGTGTGCCGCGCCGAGACTCGAAATCGGGACCTTTGCCTTTCACGGGCATGTGCTCTATCAACTGACCTACCAAAGCAAGACTCACGCTCCATCCCCACAGCTTTACTTCTGCCAGTGCCTCGTCTCCTTCTTTCCAAACTTCACAGAAGCCCTCCTGTGAACCTTGCAGAACTAGCACTCCTGAAAGAAAGGATATCGCGGAGACATGGATTAGCCACAGCCTGGGGGATGTTTCCAGAGTGAGATTTTCACTCTGCAGCGGAGTGTGTGCTGATATGAAACTTCCTGGCAGATTAAAACTGTGTGCCGGGCCGAGACTCGAAATCGGGACCTTTGCCTTTCGCGGGCAAGTGCTCCACCATCTCAGCTACCGAAGTACGACTCACGACCGGTCCTCACAGCTTTACTTCTGCCAGTATCTCGTCTCCTACCTTCCAAACTTCACAGAAACTCTCCTGCGAACCTTGCAGAACTAGCACTGCTGAAAGAAAGGATATTGCGGAGACATGGCTTAGCCACAGCCTGGGGGATGTTTCCAGTATGAGATTTTCACTCTGCAGCGGAGTGTGCGCTGATTTGAAACTTCCTTTCATACGTATTAATATTGAGTGCCGTGCCAAGACTCGAACTCGGGACCTTTGCCTTTCGCGGGCAAGTGCTCTGTCAACTGACCTACCAAAGCACGACTCACGCTCCATCCTCACAGCCTTACTTCTGCCAGTACCTCGTCTCCTACCTTCCAAACTTCACAGGAACTCTCCTGCGAACCTTGCAGAACTAGCATTGCTGAAAGAAAGGATATTGCGGAGACATGGCTTAGCCACAGCCTGGGGGAAGTTTCCATAGTGAGATTTTCACTCTGCAGCGGAGTGTGCGCTGATATGAAACTTCCTGGCAGATTAAAACTGTGTGCCGGGCCGAGACTCGAAATTGGGACCTTTGCCTTTCGCGGGCAAGTGCTCCACCATCTGAGCTACCGAAGCACGACTCACTGCCGGTACTCACAGCTTTACTTCTACCAGTATCTCGTCTCCTACCTTCCAAACTTCACAGGAACTCTCCTGCGAACCTTGCAGAACTAGCACTCCTGAAAGAAAGGATACTGCGGAGACATGGCTTAGCCACAGCCTGGGGGATGTTTCCAGAACGAGATTTTCACTCTGCAGCGGAGTGTGCGCTGATATGAAACTTCCGTTCATACGTATTAATACTGAGTGCCGCGCCAAGACTCGAACTCGGGAGCTTTGCCTTTCGCGCGCAAATGCTCTACCAACTGAGCTACCCAAGCACGACTCACGCCCCGTCCTCACAGCTTCACTTCTGCCAGTACCTCGTCTCCTACCTTCCAAACTTCACAGAAGCGCTCCTGCGAAACTTGCAGAACTAGCACTCCTGAAAGAAAGGATATTGCGGAGACATGGTTTAGCCACACCCTGGGGGATGTTTCCAGAATGAGATATTCACTCTGCGGCGGAGTGTGCGCTGATTTGAAACTTCCTTTCATACGTATTAATACTGAGTGCCGCGCCAAGACTCGAACTCGGGACCTTTGCCTTTCGCGGGCAAGTGCTCAGTTGGTAGAGCACTAATATATTACCTTTACACACGTATTCCCTAAATTTCATTACTCTGCGTTAATTAGTGTTGCGATTTCTTTCCCGTCAGTGTATTGTCACCGACAGAAACTCGCATCTACTCTGGAGAACCGACTGACTGTTGCTCAGAAATGTGTTTTTTTTTTTTTCCGCGTAGTGCGGAGATTTTACTGAGGACGTACGTGACTCTGTGGCGGTGGCAGTGGCCCATCCGTATCAAGTGACGTCGCAGGGTCTCCGCCTCTAGAGGCGCAGCTAGCAGCAGCGGCAGCCGGCGGCTGCTACGATAAAACGGAGAGACGGGAGCCTCGCATTAATCATGCAGGGAGCGGGCCCGGCCGAGGACAGCCCCGCGTGATTTAGCCCGGACCGTTAAATGAAAGCGGCTCGGGGCACGCCGACCCCATCCCAGCGTGACAAGAACGACCTGTGTGCTTCACGGCGAATAAACGGGCCATTATCGTGCGCTGTCAGAGGTCACGTTCGTCCATCTTCCCCATAAATAAGCCCCGGCTGCAAAAGCGTTTACTGCGCCGCGTACGCAGGGTCCTAGATCGAGTTTCCAGATGCACGATAAACCAAAGCAAAACTTTCACTTTTTTCTGCGAATGCAGTCCAATCGTGAATTGAAATCAGATGAGAAACGAACATTCAGTATTTTTTTTTTCATCTATTCTAATTTTCAGACTTTTGACAATCACAGCTGTGGAGATGAGACTTTCTCAATTTCACTGTTCTTTTGTTTCCTTTTGTCTTGAAAGTAGGATATAAGATGAACATCAACAAATGCAAACTGAGGATAATCGAATGTAGTCGAATCAAGTCGGGTGATGCTGAGGGAATTAGATTAATAAATGAGACACTTAATATAGTAAAGGAGTTTTGCTGTTTGGGGAGCTAGATAACTGATGGTGGTCGAAGTAGAGAGGATATAAAATGCAGACTGGCAATGGCAAGGAAAGCGTTTCTGAAGTACAGTAATTTGTTATCATCGAGTATTGATTTAAGTGTCTGGAAGCCGTTTCTGAAAGTACTTGTATGGAGTGTAACCATGTATGGAAGTGAAACATGGACCATAAATAGTTTCGGCAAGAAGAGAATAGAAGGTTTTGAAATGAGGTGCTACAGAAGAATGCTGAAGATTAGATGGGTAGATCACATAAATAATGAGGAGGTATGGAATAGAATTGGGGAGAAGAGGACCGGTTGGTGGAACATGTTCTGAGGCATCATGGCATCACAAATTTAGCATTGGAGGACAGCGTGGAGGGTAATAATCGTAGAGGGAGACCAAGAGATGAACACACGAAACAAATTGGGCTGGATGTAGGATGTACTAAGTACTGGGAGATGAAGAAGCTTGCACAGGATAGAGTAGCAAGGAGAGCTGCATCAAACAAGTCTCAGGACCGAAGAGCACAACAACAACAATGTTTCCTTTTGGATAATGTTGCAGTTTGGTTTCTACAGTCAAGGTAGAAGCCTGCTTCGGGGAAGACCTGTTTGGATTTCGGAGAAATATGTGAAAACACGACACAATACTGACTCTACGACTTATCTTGCAACATACGAAATCCTAATTTCTTAGCATTTATAGACTTTGATAAAGTTTTTGACAGTGTTGACTACAACACGCTCTTTGAAATTCTGAAGGTAGTAGGGGTAAAATACAGGAAGCGGATGGCTATTTACAACTTGTACAGAAACCACATGGCAGTTACAAGAGTGGAGTGGCATTAAAGGGAAGGAGTTGCTGAGAAGGCAGTGAGACAGGTTTGTAGCCTATCCCCAATGTTATTGAGCAAACTGTAAAGGAAACAAAGTAAAACTTGGAGTGGGAATCAAAATATCAGGGATAAAAAATAAAAATTTTGAGGTTTGCTGATGACACTGTAATTCCGCCAGAGACAGCAAAGGCCTAGGATGAGCAGTTGAACGAAATTAATAGGGTCTTGAAAGGAGGATATAAGATGAACGTCAATAAAATCAAAACAATGCTAATGGAATCTAGTCGAATGAAATCAGGTGATTCTGGAGGAATTAGATTAGGACACAAGGCACTTGATGTAGTAGATGAGTTTTACCATTTAAGGCATCAAAGTAACGATGACCGAAGAAGAGAGGATAATAGAATGTAGATTAGCAATGGCAAGAAGCAATGTTTCAGAAGAAGAGACATTTGTTAACGACGAGAATGGTCTAAGTGTTAGGTATTCTTTTCTAAAATCACTTGTGTGGAGTGTAGCCAGGTTTGGTAGTGGAATATGGACGATAAATAATTTACAAAAGAACTGAATAAAACTTCTGAAACGTGGTGCTACAGAAAATGCTAAAGATTAGGTAGGTAGATCATGTAATTAATGGGGAGGTACTGAATAGTACTGAGGAGACATCTGATTTTTGGCACAACTTGAATAATAGAAGGGAACGATGGATACGACACGATTTCAGACATCAAGTGGACATCAGTTGAGCACTGGAGGAAAGTGTGAGGGGTAAAAATCGTAGTGCGAGACCAAGAGATGAATACAGTAAGCAGATTCAGAAAGATACAGGTTGCTGAAGTTATTCGGAGATGAAGAGGCTTGTATGGGTTAGAGTGGCATGGACAACTGCATGAAACCCGTCTTCGGTCTGAAAACGACAGCACAACAATCATTTTGAAGTGGCTCCGGATTAGCATATGGTAATTCGTCAGATTCAATGCCATAACAAAAGTCAAGAACGAAATGGACAGCGTATCATTGTACAGTGTACATTGATTGAGTCGAAGCCACATATGCTGTCTGTTCAAAAGTGTTTGGACACCCCAATACATTGCGAAAGTGACCACTAGATGTCACGGGAGTCTGACCCGCCTGTATAAAATAAGGCGGGGATTATTGTTTCGTCAGTAGAGAAGAGAACAGCGGACCGGGTCGGTCGGCAGAGTTCAGTGACATCGAGTGAGGTGTAGTCATCGGGCGTCCCATCAGTAATAGATCCAACAGTCACGATTTAACCCCTCTAAAGCTGGCCAGTTCGACTGTCTGTAGCATAACTGTGAAGTGGAAACGAGAACTGGTAGCCACAATTAAATCAGGACCATGCAGAGAACAAATAGGCCTACTGACCGATAGGTAATATCGAGTATTGCGTAGAAAGGTTGTAAAAATATACGATGAAAAGAGCGAAGGAATTACTCCTAAGTTCAAGAGTGCCACCAGCATGCATGTGTCACAATGTGCACGGGAACTTAAACGGAATTGGATGCGATGTTCGAGCAGCTCCTCTTAATCTGTACTCAGTGCTAGGCGACACTTTTAGTGATGTAAAAGCAAAGCCAATGGACGGTCGAGGGCTGGAAACAAGTGATTGGCAATGGTATATCACGCTATACGCTGCGACAGTCCATTGGAAGGGCTTGGGTTTCGCGAATGCCTGTAAATCGCTACCTGCCATCATTTATGGTGCCAACAGTGAAGTGCGGAGAAGCTAGTGTTACGGTATGTGTGTTTTGAGTGGTCATGGTATGGTCCCCTTATTGCACTTAAAAAAATAGCCAAATTCGAAGGACATGAAAATATTTTACAGCACTGTGTTCTCTGTAAAGCAAAGGTGCAGCTCGGAAACGATGACTGTATCAGAATGACAATACACACACTGTGACAAACAGCGTGTGTCAGGCAAGAGGTCGTGGACGACAACATTCTTCATAGATACTGGCCTGAACAAAGCTCCGACGTGAATACAATGACCATTCCTCCAAAGACGTTCAGACACCACATTCAAGGGGTTACCAGTAGTATTTAAGCCATAATAATGGAGTAGGTTAAACAAATCCCACGAGTAAGTGTACAGATACATCTGTTCAGACAGTGTATATTGTATGTCATAGCGGTATTAAGAAAAGCATCCGACAGCTCTCTACCACTAAAATAGCGAAATCCAGAATTACATGGCAACTCCGTGAAAATACTGAAAGAACTCTCATGCACATCTTATGTGTACAGTAGCAAAAAAAAAAAAAAAATGGCTCTGAGCACTATGGGACTCAACTGCTGTGGTCATCAGTCCCCTAGAACTTAGAACTACTTAAACCTAACTAACCTAAGGACATCACACACAGCCATGCCCGAGGCAGGATTCGAACCTGCGACCGTAGCAGTCGCACGGTTCCGGACTGCGCGCCTAGAACCGCGAGACCACCGCGGCCGGCCTGTACAGTAGCATAATTGATGTTGTGGGTCAACTTTTGGTGTTGCTAACGGACAAGACCCAGCTGTGGTAAGATTGAATGTCAAAAATGAGGATTCTACATGCCCTATAGTGGGGATACCCTACTGGATTACGCTATCAAGAAAACGTCATGGGAAAGTAAATATCAAGAAACCAACAGTGACGTTCAGTAATTGTGTATTTTCTGTCCTTGAGCTTTCGTGTAAGAAGTACACAGGTAGTCCAGAGAGATTGCACAAAGGATTCAAGTCGTACGTGCAGTGTAGTTCTACCACTACTAAATCCATTGAGGCGAGACACGAAGATACGAAGTTCTGCATCACACGCTGGAGATCGGTCATCACAGATGTTGGCCGTCCATGTGACTGTCGCTGAGAAAACTCTCTGATTCTTTCTTTTTTTTGCATAGGATTTATAGGCCAGGACCTCTGTTCTCCGTCTATCATGAGGGGGGCGGTCCAGCTGGCCAGTCCAGCGTGACAAGTTTGCGACAGCATCGTGAAAGCATTTTATGTGTGCTTTTCTCCATATGTGGCCTCGAAGGAGAGTTCCTTGCTTTTGTTGGTGTAATTAGCGATCAAGGAGCACGCTCGAAGGTTTTCGCTGGGTTTTTCCAAGCACAGGTAACTGCTGAGCTATGATTTCGCAAGAGTGCGATATAGCTACCACGTGTTTACAGTAGGCCCGATACAAATGTGTCACTGGTAACTTCGATGTGACTTTAAGGGGCCCGTCGCTTAAGATAACCGTTGCCTTAATCGGTACCGCCTGGGCGAACGACACAGTCGTTTCTACGGAGGGAGCGACAGGAGTAGCATTTATGTTCAGACCGTGTTTGTCCACTGCGCCAGTTAGTGCATTTGGCTTCGTCTCTCGGTTTCTCCTACATTAACACTGGCTGCTGTGATCAATAAAATTCTTCTTGGGTGTAGACCGCATTGTCAATATATAAAATCATCCGTTGTTTCGGCCACTATTGCTAGTGGCCTTCCTCAGACTTTTTACTGAGTGGACTGAAATGTTGGACAATTTTATGTATTGACATTGAGGTCAGCGGCCAAGAAGAATGTAATTGACAGTGACAACGGCAGCGGAACTTACATTTGACTGGCTGCTATTGTCGTTGAGCATGACACCAACCACTGGGTAAAACTTAAATTAACATATATTCCTTTACTTCTTGTCTATGACAAAAAAATTTATGTAGTATCCAATTCAGGCACGGTATCTTCACCCGTTATATTCAGCTTAATTATCTATTCTGACCGAATGTACCCAGGCGTTCCACAGCCTTTGCATTTTTCTATAAACCTCAATTTACATGTGTCTTTGATTCATATATCTACTAGTCTTTGTCATTCCATAAATCGGTAAGACTACCGATTCCAGGCGCTGTAAATAACCAGGAAAATTTTATTGACCAAATAACAATTCATTTATATCTTATAACCGTCCAAATACACTAATTTAATGAGAAAAATTTCAGTAAACAGACTGTTAGAATTTCTCGTGTGGTTTATTTAAGTGGTATCGTGGTCGTATGTCGATCGTAACACAATAATTTGTTGATGTATTTCACCATATTGGGTCTATTTCTTGCAATGTAGTCGTTCTCTCCCTAACTACGAATACTGTCGTTTTGTTAGTCTGTGATAACGGAGTCTGTTTCTGTGGCTATACACATGTATAAGTGTGTTGAGGAATCCATTTCTCCTATAGTGATAGTAGTCTGATGATTTGCCACGAACAATTCTTTCAGGACATAACTCAGTGTATCTCCTGACAAGAACATATCTTTACCAACAATCCTGAACTGTCTTATCACCTGTATGTAGTGCATGTATTGCGGAGGATTAATTATGTGTGGTTCTAATATTCCGTTTTGTGCGTTTACTAGCACTGATATTACTAGATCACACTCGCGCTAAAGTTCGCTAATTATCGCGGTTAATTGAACCAGCTGTTCGTTTATTACTGTCTCTACAGTTAGTTGCTCTATCCTTCGGTATGTACTGTTTGTGTAATCTCGAATATATCTGCGGGACGTTTCCATTCCGGCTGAGATTACTTCCTCATTTCATACCAGTCTAATATGTGATTATACCTGGTTAATGTCACCGTAACTACTGTTACTTGTTTTAGCCGTTGTCTGTATTTCGTTCACTTGGTCTATTTTGGTTTTAAAATACGGAAATTGTAGCTCGTCGAATGTGCCAAGTTGCGCCAGACATTTACCTATACCCTGTCTCCATCTCAATTTTCGTCGTGCTGACTGCGCAATCAGCCTTTGTGCAAAGGCTTGTTGTTGCATTTTACATTCCGCATTGCCTTTATCCAAATTTGTGAGCTTCTGTTCACATAATCCTTCAGCCAAGTGCAGTAATCCCTCTGTCGCATTAAATTTTTCATCGTCCATTAAATATACGTAACTCACAATTTTCCAAGTTACATGGTAAATCTGTACCTTGTTTTAATTATCGTGGCATGGTCCTAATGATTAATAAAATTTCTCAACTTATCTAATAAACGGAATCGTGATAGCATTTAAGTTGTTAATTTTGGCCGGCCGCGGTGGTCTCGCGGTTCTAGGCGCGCAGTCCGGAACCGTGCAACTGCTACGGTCGCAGGTTCGAATCCTGCCTCGGGCATGGATGTGTGTGATGTCCTTAGGTTAGTTAGGTTTAAGTAGTTCTAAGTTCTAGGGGACTAATGACCACAGCAGTTGAGTCCCATAGTGCTCAGAGCCATTTTGTTAATTTTGATTTTGTAGGTGATCGGTTTCGATCTCATAAGAGTTCATCATCAGATCTACATTCCTTATCGACATTACTAATCGCTGGCGTGGAGCAGGTCCGTCCGTGCAGTCGTGGAGAACACTGCACTGGATGAACTACGTTATTCTGAGCTTCCAGGCTGGCCGTGGTTCTAAAGAGACTTTCGGTGATGAGGATATTCCTACAGACACACTGTGCTACATATCTTACTTCATGTGGAAGAATTTAAATGGTGAAAGGACCAACAGTTTTTCAGTGACCCAAACCACTCTTTGCCAGTCACCCTAACGATGAAGCTTTACTAATGGTTACTCTCTGTAAGCAGGTCGATCGCGCATTCACAGCTGTCAAAAGGGACCTCCGTAACAGACCGCAGCAGTGCGGGCACAGATAGTTGTTACTCCCCAGCAGTAACAAGTAGCCACAATGACGTCGAACAGTTGAGCCGAGGATGCAAAACGCCTGACTCGGTGGGGAGTTCCACACATCAACCATGGCTTAAACCAGACAAAGAAAGCTTTCGTCAACAGAAGAGATACGAGGAGATTCTTAAACTGGATTGTAACATTGTGACACAGCACAGATAATTTTTGTGGGTCTATGTGGGTGTGGATGGGGGTTGGGGGTCTGGGGGGGGAGGGGGGGGAGGTCAGTGATGGACAACGTTTCTACGTTGCAGTTTACATTTTGTATCACAATGTGGAAATTCTACAGCCAACTAGGGGATGGAGCCTCATAGTACTCCCTGTGGCGCTATCTTTTCAGAGCTGCATATGAGACAACTAAAAATAAAGAAAGCGTCTCTTAAGGAAGCTTTCTAGACTTCTTGCTAACTGTGACTCTGCAGAATCCATTCCACAGCATTTCGCACATGTAATATTGACGTTAGCAGTGACCACTCGGGATCACTAATAGCCAGTTGATTATTTTTCTTTCATTTTTTTGTTTTGGTCTTCAGTCGTTTGGTCTGGTGCGGCTTACCCTCCTGAGCCAATCTCCTTGTCACAGAGTTGCAATAACAGGAAGCCATTACTGCAAAAAGAGATTTCTTGTCAGCTACAGAGTACGTGTATACTTAACAAGTTGCTAATTTCAAGGGCAAATTATAAAAAATTTACTTCTGGTCACTCCTCTACACAATCACACTAATATTCCTACTGACGGACTTCAGACATGCTAGATGCAACATTCAAATCAACATGCAGTATTAAAATTTTAGTGTAGTTGTCAATTATCATTGACGGTTTCGCACTCTGCAGTCGAGTGTGCGCTGATTGGAAATTTCCTGGCAGGTTAACACTGTGTGCCGGACCGAGACTCGAACTCGTGACCTTTGCCTTTCGCGCGGAAGTGCTGCACCAACTGAGCGACACAAGTACGACTCACGACTGGTCCTCACAATTTTACAATGGTAGAGCACTTGCCCGCAAAAGGCAAAGGTCCCGAGTTCGAATCTCGGTCCGGCATACAGTTTCAATCTTCCAGGAAGTATCATTGTCAGTTATTTAGGAAATGATGTTGGGTGGTCATCACCGATGATAACACAGAACTGGAGGTGACGGAAAGACTGATAATTACAAGGAACATGAATTTCTAAATATTGTTGTTTGTGGAAAAATTACTCACCTGCAGATGATACAGTTTATCCATGTATCCTGCCTCCAGTCATCATAATGGACTCAATTCAGCGAGAAGGAGTCCAGTACCTTCTTCAGGCATATCATACACAGCTAAAGCTATACATATACTGATACGCCAAAGCAACTGGTATAGGCATTCGTATTCAAACACAGTGATATCTAAACAGGCAGAATACGGCGCTGCTGTCGGCAAAGCCTATATCAGACAACAAGTGTCTGGTGCAGTTGTAGATCGGTTACTGCTGCTACAATGACAAGTTATCAAGATGTAAGCGAGTTTGAATGTGGTGTCATGGTCGGAGCACGAGCGATGGGACACAGCATCACCGACGTAGCGATAAGTGGGGATTTTCCCGTAAGACCATTTCATGAGTGCGCTGTGAATCCCAGAAATCCGGTAAAACATCAAATCCCCGACATCGATGCGGCCGGAAAAACATCCTGCAAGAACGAGACCAACAACGACTGAAGTGCAACCTTTCTGCAAATTGCTGCAGATTTCAACGCTGTCAGCCTGCAAACCATTCAACGAAACATCATCGATATGTGCTTTTGAAGCCGAAGGCCCACTCGTGTACCCTTGATGTCTTCACGACACAAAGCTTTACGCCTCAGCTGGGCCCATCAACACCAAAACAGGACTTGATGACTGGAAGCATGGTGGCTGGTTCGAGGAGTCTCGTTTTATATTGTATCGAGCGGACGAACGTGTATGGGTATGGAGACAACCTCATGAAACCATTGACCCTGCATGTCACCAGGTGACTGTTCAAGTTGGTGCAGGTTCTGTAATGTAATGTAGTGCAATGCGGCTCTGATAGGTGTCAAGAAGTACGTATGCATTCTGTCTGATCACCTGCGTCCATTCTTGTCCATTGTGAATCCAGACGGACTTGGGCAGTTCCAGCGGGACAATGCGACACCCCACACGTCCACAATTCCTACAGAGTGGCTCCAGGAACACTCTTCTGAGTTTAGCCTCTTCTGCTGGCCACCAAATTCCAGAGCCATGAACATTATTGTCCTCATCTGGGATGCCCTGCAACACGCCGTTCAGAAGAGATCTCCACCCCTCGTACACTTTCGGATTAATGGACAGCCCTGCAAAATTCATTGTGTCATTTCCCTTCAGCACTACTGCGGACATTAGTCGAGTCCATGCCACTTCAGTGTGGTCGAGGGGGCCCTACACGATATTAGGCAAGTGTACCAGCTTCTTTGGCTCGTCAGTGCAGATAATTAACGCGCGTAGAACTTCCAAATTGCGTGTATCACGACAAATACGTTTTCCCCTCTGTTACAAATATTAGACACCATTTTTTGTGCGATAATGTGCGATTCCATTGAGTTACGACAGTCTAACAAAGTGTCCGTCATATGACGAACGTACGTTACAGTCCTGTGAGCACGGCAGTTGTCATCTGGTAGTGGCTACAGCAGACTCATGAAGATACAGTGTCTGGTGTATCTGGATAGTGTTTAGTGTATCCGGGATTGTAAAACAGTTAAGATCCTCAGACGCCAGGAAGGCAACCGGCCCAAATGGTATCCCTGTAAGATTTTATGTTGACTTTGTTACAAATATAGCACCATTCTTCTCCGTCATCTACCAGAGATCATTGGAACAGCGGGACGTTCCACGGAACTGGAAGAAGACCCAGGTCATAGCAATCTGTAAAACGGGTAGAAAATAGGATGAACGTAATTACCGGCCAATTTCACTGACATGGATTTGTTGTAGAATCATGGAACATATTTTGTATTAAGACATAATGACCTCTCTAGACCCTGAGAAGCTCGTCCTCAGAAACCAGCAGGGTTTCAGGAAACTTCGGTCGTGTGAGACACAGTTGGTCCTCTTTGTGCATGATACACAACAGGCAGTAGATACCGGCTCCCAGGTTGATGCCATATTCCTCTACTGTCGAGAGGCGTTCGACTCAGTTCCGCACTGTCGCTTTCTCCAAAAAGTGCGCGCTTACGGTCTCTCCGTTGATATATGCAGTTGGACTGAAAGATTTCTAACAGACAGAGAGCAGTATGTCGTCTTGAATGGGGGAACTTCAACAGAAACAAGCGTAACATCAAGAGTGCCCCATGGCAGCGTAATAGAGCCCGCTGCTTTTTACGATTTACATAAACGATCTGATTGATGGTATTGACAGCGGCATTACACTGTTTGCCGATGCTGCTGTAGTCAACAGGAAAGTAGTATCACACGAAAGTTGCAAACAAATCAGTGAGGATTTTTGTAATGACTGGCAGTTATCTCTCAATATTAGTGAGGGTAGCCTACTGCGTATAAGAAAGTGAAAATCCCCATTAACGTAAAAGTACAAAATAAATGCGCAGTCTTTCGAAGCGGTAACATCCGTCAAGTGTTTGGGTGTCACTACTCGAAATGATCTCAAATGGAACGATCAGGCCCGCCACTGTGGCGGGCGGTTCTAGGCGCTACTGTCGGCAACCGAGCGACCGCTACGGTCGCAGGTTCGAATCCTGCCTCGGGCATGGATGTGTGTGATGTCCTTAGGTTAGTTAGGTTTAACTAGTTCTAAGTTCTAGGCGACTGATGACCTCAGAATTTAAGTCGCATAGTGCTTAGAACCATTTCAGCCATTTGAGACATGGAACGATCAGATTACACAAGTGATGGGTAAGGCGAACTCTAGATTGCGGTTTATTGGTAGAATACTGAAGCGATGCAGTCCTTCAACAAAGGAAATCGCTTACAGTACTTTAGTTCGTACAGTCTTAGAGTAACGCTCATCTGAATGGGACCCTTACCAGTCGGGTCTGATTCAAGAGATTTTGAAGGTCCAAAGAAAGGCAGCAAGATTCGTGACTGATAAATTTAGCTATCGCGAGAGTTACAAACTTCATAGAAAGTTCGAAGTGAGACACACTTGCAGATGGACGGCGCGCTGAACGGAAGGGGCTGCTCACTAATTTCCAAAATACGATCTTCGCCGAAGGAGTAGAGCATATATTATTACCACCAACTTTCAAATCGTGCAATGATCATCATTCAATGATAACGGAAATTAGAGTACGTACTGAGGCGTCGATCCGCGTCGGAACAGTGGAGGGGGTGGGGGGAGGGGGGCAAATATGACTTTGGCGCGAATAGTGCCGCCCGCCACACACCGCTTGGTTGCTAACGCAGTATATATGTAGATGTTGATATGTAGATGTAGATATAGAAAAGTGGGCAACACTAGGTCACCGACATAGTTGGAATAACGATTCTGTTGCATCTCAGTAGCCGGAATGAGTGGCCCCAAGCCGTGAAACGAAAAAGCAGGAATGAGTGGCCCCAAACCATTGCACGAAAAACACCCTCCGTCCCTCAATACAGAGGGCCTTAAACGATTCATTGAGTCGTCGCAGCAATCAACGCCATCCAGAGCGCGTAGTTTCATTTGAACCTATGAGCAATGGCTTTTCTTGAGGTACCTGACTCCCAATATCTACTGCACATAATTAGCTTAGCAATATTTGGCTGGGAATTGGTTGAGATGGCCCTTCATTCGCATACAGCGATAATTTCTGTCGCGTTAGAAACCGACTGCCATTGGAAGTGTGCGACAATCGCCTCCGGCCCATGACCGTGAGGATATTTGTTCGACCAGTATTCTTACACGAGTTGTACAACATTCCCTGGAGAATGTACTCTTAACCGTGAACGGATGTCTGAAGAGGCATCTGTATGTTCTAAGTCTCTAACAACGCTATTTGTGTAAATAAGTAGCGTAATTAATACCGTTTTCCTTTTCGAGAAATTTGTCCACAGCCACGGGATAAGAAAATGTCAGCTTTCAACAAAATAACAGGAAAAAAGTTCTTGATACAAATGTTATTAATACTGAGACATTGCCTTATTCGTGATAATACAATTACAGGAAAACAACATTAGGTTTTTAACTAATAGAATTGTATTCAACAAAATTCCAGAGCGAACACAGCCTCGCACAAAGACCATGCACGAACTACTAACGCATTTTCTAAAGGCTTTCTCCATAGTGTTTCACCTTGACCAGGTCTAAGCGGGAACAAAGTTGCACTGAAAACGCGTAAGGTGACAAAATGCCACTTCGAACATATTAGTTACATGCGGACAAATGCTCGGCCTCTACGCTTATCACTTAAAGCGGATTTAGCGCCTTCGAGAAGGAAGGAAAGGGAGACATCTGGAATTTGGTCGTAGGCTAATTGCAAATCTCCGAATATTTATTGATAACACTCACAGTGAACTGATGAAAACCCACATGGCTTTGTGGAGACACATTTTCAGCAGTGCCTTTCTGTGCGTGGGTGGTGTGCCGCTGTGGACAATCAGTAGATTGTGCCCCTTGTGTCATCGGATCCCGTTAGCCAAAATTTTTCGAAATCCGGGTTCCAGCATTATTGGAAGAAGTTTCTTTGGCTTCAACGATGGGTGTGTTCTTCCAGCATGGTGGAGGCTTGCATATGCTATGACGTGACTCATCAACTAATTTCATTTAGTCATCAACTAATTTCATTTACCGGAAGATGGAATCACCGATGTGGTCACACTTCGCAACCACGAAGTTCCCCGGAACTTAACCCCGTCCGATTTTTGCCTTTGGGAATGGTACAAAGGCTAAGTGTAAAAAGAAAAAAAAAGACACAGGGACGAATTCATTGATCGGATTACGAATATTTCGTCCCTAATAAAAGAACTTCAAGAAGTCTTCAGAACAGCGACACTCGGCGTTCTAAATAGAATTTGAATGTGCAATCGTCAGAGTTGAGATTTGTGAAAATTAAGTATGACTGTAAACATTTGTCTTTTCTCAAAACGTTCTGTGAGTTTTTGTTTGGCTTACATTCCAGCAGCTGTATCTTAGTAATCACATGTTACGTGGAATGTTTTGTTCGAATTACCATACACTACGAAACTACGAAAAACACCCTCCGTCCATCCATACAGGGGGACTTAAACGATTCATTGAGTCGTCAGAGCAATCAACGCCATCCAGAGCGCGTAGTTTCATGCCTGAAACCCCCTGTATTTGTCTCTTATCGCTGATAGAAACGTCCATTTCATTCATGATAACGTAAAACTGCTCGTGCTTCCTGCTACTGGAGCTTCGTACGTAGGCAGAAACTTAAAGGTTCTTTTTCCAAAATTCGAAAGTTTCCGATTCTATTCAAATATTGCTTGATTCATGAACGGGGTTCCAGTGGTCATCTCTCTTGCGATTCTTCCCTGGAAGACAGCGTTATGCTTTCGGTTAAAAATATACCTCAACATTATTCCTAACAGAAAAAATTAGCTAATCATCCACGGCGAGAAGTCTTCCACACATCAACTTGTTTGTGGCGTTTCCTACGATCCTTAGTGTGTTTCCGATTTTAGTACTATATATCTAAAGTCGGAATTCTCAATAATGGAAGAATGGGCATGTGATGCTTATTTTAACGTTTTCCCTACGTGGGTGAACTTCAGCTGCGATGAAACTTCCTGGCAGAATTAAGCTGTGAGGTGGACCGAGACTCGAACTCGGAACCTTTGCCTTTCGCGGGCGTCTATCAACTGAGCTACCCAAGCCCGACTCACGGCCCGTCCTCACAATTTTACTTCCGCCAGTACCTCGTCTCCTACCTTCCAAACTTTACAGAAGTTCTCCTGCGAAACTTGCAGGACTAGCACTACTGGAAGAAAGAATACCGCGGAGACATGGCTTAGCGACAGACTGAGGGATGTTTCCGGAAAGAAATTTTCACTCTGCAGCGGAATGTACTCTTATTTCAAGTTGTGATCGTTGACTTTTTAATCCTGTTCCCTTCAGTATCGATTGCAACATTGTTTGCGTTTTAATAAGTACGACAAAGCAACGTTTTGACTAAATCTCTACTGCCCCGTGAGATATGTCTAAATCGTACTTCAAAGGTGGTACCGTCCTATGATGTATGGCTTCCTTCTCCAAAATGAGGCCAGACGTATTTCGACTTTTATTGCACACATTACACGTTAGTTGATAGTGTACAACATTTTGATATAAAGGCAGTAACTAGCGTCGTCACATGACTTTTCTGTGTTTTATCTGACGAAGGGACAGATTTGAAAATTATTTTAAATACTAAACTTTCATATTATACACTCCTGGAAATGGAAAAAAGAACACATTGACACCGGTGTGTCAGACCCACCATACTTGCTCCGGACACTGCGAGAGGGCTGTACAAGCATTGATCACACGCACGGCACAGCGGACACACCAGGAACCGCGGTGTTGGCCGTCGAATGGCGCTAGCTGCGCAGCATTTGTGCACCGCCGCCGTCAGTGTCAGCCAGTTTGCCGTGGCATACGGAGCTCCATCGCAGTCTTTAACACAGGTAGCATGCCGCGACAGCGTGGACGTGAACCGTATGTGCAGTTGACGGACTTTGAGCGAGGGCGTATAGTGGGCATGCGGGAGGCCGGGTGGACGTACCGCCGAATTGCTCAACACGTGGGGCGTGAGGTCTCCACAGTACATCGATGTTGTCGCCAGTGGTCGGCGGAAGGTGCACGTGCCCGTCGACCTGGGACCGGACCGCAGCGACGCACGGATGCACGCCAAGACCGTAGGATCCTACGCAGTGCCGTAGGGGACCGCACCGCCACTTCCCAGCAAATTAGGGACACTGTTGCTCCTGGGGTATCGGCGAGGACCATTCGCAACCGTCTCCATGAAGCTGGGCTACGGTCCCGCACACCGTTAGGCCGTCTTCCGCTCACGCCCCAACATCGTGCAGCCCGCCTCCAGTGGTGTCGCGACAGGCGTGAATGGAGGGACGAATGGAGACGTGTCGTCTTCAGCGATGAGAGTCGCTTCTGCCTTGGTGCCAATGATGGTCGTATGCGTGTTTGGCGCCGTGCAGGTGAGCGCCACAATCAGGACTGCATACGGCCGAGGCACACAGGGCCAACACCCGGCATCATGGTGAGGGGAGCGATCTCCTACACTGGCCGTACACCACTGGTGATCGTCGAGGGGACACTGAATAGTGCACGGTACATCCAAACCGTCATCGAACCCATCGTTCTACCATTCCTAGACCGGCAAGGGAACTTGCTGTTCCAACAGGACAATGCACGTCCGCATGTAACCCGTGCCACCCAACGTGCTCTAGAAGGTGTAAGTCAACTACCCTGGCCAGCAAGATCTCCGGATCTGTCCCCCATTGAGCATGTTTGGGACTGGATGAAGCGTCGTCTCACGCGGTCTGCACGTCCAGCACGAACGCTGGTCCAACTGAGGCGCCAGGTGGAAATGGCATGGCAAGCCGTTCCACAGGACTACATCCAGCATCTCTACGATCGTTTCCATGGGAGAATAGCAGCCTGCATTGCTGCGAAAGGTGGATATACACTGGACTAGTCCGACATTGTGCATGCTCTGTTGCCTGTGTCTATGTGCCTGTGGTTCTGTCAGTGTGATCATGTGATGTATCTGACCCCAGGAATGTGTCAATAAAGTTTCCCCTTCCTGGGCAAAGAATTCACGGTGTTCTTATTTCAATTTCCAGGAGTGTATCTTTAGTAGATCTGTGTGTGTTCTGGGATAATAACGTGTCCCGTTAATAATGATATTGTATACTCATTGTTTACATTTTAAGCGTTGATTACATAGCACTGTAACAAGCGCTCTTATAACGTACGAGAGAGACCGAGACCATAAGAACTATTTAGGAACATTTGAATCTTTCGGTTTGCCTGTGTTCACTGAATATTTATAGGCTAATCCGATAACATCTCATTCAGCACAAAATCCCATCAAAGGGACATAAAGTAACAACTAGTTTCTTCTGCTTAAGAATTTAGCAGAATTTCTCTTCATTTGTACATGTAGATATAAAGTATTCGTTCCTCAGAATTGTGTCTTGTGTGTGTGCTCGTTTCCGAACCTCATTTAGGCATCTATTCAGAAACCTGGATGTACTAACAACAGCTTCACTATATACGCTGATCAGCCAAAACGTCATGACTATTGATCAGTTGGCCTGCTAACATTGCGAGCACGTGACGTCGTAAACAAAGTACGTAAGCGGAGCTGACACAGATCGGGGATCGCCCTATCGATGATATGAGTTGCAGATGGGGAAATACAGTGAGGTAAGCGACTTTGACAAAGGTCAAATACACAGAGCCTGTGAAGGAGTATCTCGAAATCGGCGAACCTGATCGAATGATCACCTGCTACAGTCGTGAGCTTCTATGGAATGAGGTAGAAGGACAGTGAAACTATCACTAGGCACTCGATGTTTAGACGTCCACGACCCTTCGCAGAACGTGGGGCTCGGAGGCTTGGGTGGCCTATAAAGTGGTTTTCTGTGGCATCTCTGCGGAAAAAGCACAATATGGGTGCATGGTTGGTTGGTTTGCTGGGAAGGGGACCAAACAGCGAATGGCGAATTCATAGGGTGGTTGGGGGGGGGGGGGGGGACCAAACAGCGTATAGCGAATTCATCGTTCCCATCGGTGTAAGGAGGGAATGATCAGTGAGGCGGGCCTGCCGATTCAAAACAACCATCCCGTCATTTGCCTGAAGCGATTTAGGGAAATCACAGGAGACGTAAATCAGGGCGGCCGGACGCAGAATTGAACCCTTCGTCCTGCTGAGTGCGAGTCCAGTGTGCTAACCACTGCGCCACCTCGCTCGGTGTGGGTGCATGCAAAAGTGTTTCAGAGCACACCGTTCTTCGTACAGTGGTGAACATGGAGCTTCGCAGCAGAGTACGCCTACGTATTCACATGTTGACCCAACGAAATCGTCAGTTACGATTGCAGCGGGCATGGGACC
Source organism: Schistocerca nitens (assembly GCF_023898315.1). Classification (NCBI taxonomy): domain Eukaryota; kingdom Metazoa; phylum Arthropoda; class Insecta; order Orthoptera; family Acrididae; genus Schistocerca; species Schistocerca nitens. The sequence continues at coordinate 24,689,006 of NC_064620.1, read as the reverse complement.
GTCATGATTCGACCGTCTATCAATGAACACGTGTCGGCTCTTCGGGTGAGTCACATTTTTTCTACACTGTGTCTATGGTCGTCTCCACAACCGCCATCATCGTGGTGAATGGCGGCTAGAGACGTGCAGCGTGCCGTGGCTGCAGGCTGGTGGGAGCGATATAATGCTGTAGGAGACATTCTCCTGGAGCGTTGAGAGCTGCGAAACATCGGTATCCCTCCATGCTCGATGGCTTCCCCGACGGCGGCGTCACCTTTCAGCAGTATAATTGTCCGTATCTCGGAGCGAAGCGTGCTGCTGTGGTTTGAGGAGTACTTCAGCGAACACACGTTGATGTCTCGGTGACCTGATTCGGCTGAAATAAATCCTGTGGAGCCCATCACGGAAGCTAGCGCGTCACCGCGCATGGAAATCAGCGGCCGGTTGTTTGCCCGAATTACTTCACCTTTCCGTAGACATCTGATGCACATACCTGCACAAATCTACCATCAAACTGTCGGATCCCCGACACGCTGATCTGTGATTTATTTCGTTCCAAAGACGGACAAACAAGCTGTTAAGCAGGTGGTAATAACATGTTGGTTCAACAGTATAATTATCGTTGTATTTTATGTATGTAAACAACCTCAGGTACGCGGATGATACGATCCTGTTGGCAGAAAGTGAAGAAGAATTGAGAACACTCTTACTGAAGGTGAAAGACGAAAGTGAAAAGGCTGGTCTTATGCTGAATGTGAAGAAAACGAAAATTATGGCAACTACACCTACCATTTCGTGGCATATAGCAGGAGAAACGATGGAGGTTGTGACCACATTCAGTTATCTCGGTTCCCAGATCTCTGCTGACGGTGACTGCAGCCATGAAATCCGGAGACGCCTGTTGCTCGGTAGACAGGCGATGTCAAACCTTGACAAGGTTATAAGGTCCAGAGATATAACACTAGCAACAAAGATCCGTATTGTGAGGGCTATGGTCTTTCCAGTTGTGATGTATGGATGTGAGACTTGGACCATTAGAAAGGCTGAACGGCGAAGAATTGACTCCTTCGAATTGTGGTGTTGGAGGAAACTTCTTAGAGTTCCATGGACTGCAAAGAGAACCAACAGATCAATATTGGAGCAAATTAAACCAAATTTCTCCCTGGAAGGTCTAATCTTAAAACAAAAGCTGACCTACTTTGGACACACAATGCGAAGGCATGCCTCGCTGGAAAAAACATTAATGCTGGGGAAGATTGAAGGAACTAGAAGAAGAGGACGTCAGAGGATGAGATGGATCGATGGCATCACAGAAGCAATGTGTTCCAACCTGGAAGGTCTACGGGAGAAAGTGCAAGACAGGAAAAAGTGGCGTGATTTGGTTCATGGGGTCACGAAGAATCTGAACCGACTAAACGAATAGAGAGAGAGAGAGAGAGAGAGTGAGAGAGATTTTATTGTGAATGACTACCCACAGTTTAAAAGTAATAACGATATTGACAACTAAAAAGAACTAAATAAGCTTCTAATACCCACAAATAAGCCTTACTCTTACACTGAAAGAAAGAACTGTAAATATTTGAAATCCGCCTTGCGTATTAATTGTCCTGATATTGATTTAACGTCTCGGAAACCTATTAAAGTTATTTATAATCGCCTTATATGTAAGGGATAGTCAGATAAAAATCACACACATGGGAAAAAGTAAGGAAACTCTTCATTGTGTCAAAAGTAGTCGCTATAACTGTCAATACATTTATGTCACTATCAGACAGGATGGGTAATGGCTTCAAGTAAATACAAATTGACCGGGAATGTCTTTCTAAAGGTCTCCAAAAATATGGAAATAGCTTGCCGAAACATCGGAGATCCATGCAATCATGGCGATTAACTTTGATATAATAAACAGCTTGCTAAATTGTTTTCTATCTACCTGGCTTACATTTGCCTGCGCCCTTATGTCTTCTGTCTTTCCTTGGACGCTACCTTCGCTATTTCTAGTTCCCCAGTGCATTACGTCCGACTCTCGCATTAAATGAAAGACGTTTTTATTACTTTGTGCACTTCACTTTCTTTATATTCAAGAGAGTAAATATATCTGTTGATACCCTCCACGTCACATCAAGTTGTCGCAAACACAACACACTGAATATACAAACACTTCACTATGTGCAATGAAACTAAGAAATGTTTTCTTTGAACTACAAATGCTACTTGTTAGATTGATGATAATTTCTCACGTTTAATATCTCAGACGTTTGCATAATTTCCGTATTTAGGTATTGCGTTTGAACGAAGTTGGAGGATTCTCGATCCATTTATTTCACTTTAACAACTTCGCAATAGCGGTGCACCTGTACCGCAGTCAGAATTCTGAGGCACAAAAAATAGCAGCAACATAAAATACAATTTATACACTCACAGAGCCATTTAAAGGTAAACTCCATTTAGTCACGCTCGGGCTTTAGTACTAGTTTCAGGTGATGCATCATTCTATAACTGGATAACTGCTGCTGTTTGTTTTTGATTACAGCGATACTAATTGCAGGACGCTGGCTACGCGAGTCCGTGGAGATTACCTGGATATTTATGCCTTCCCAGGAGCTGCGGCAACAGACTTCTGTGGTTGCACCCTTCTTCGGAACGAAATCACGCTAGCGGCCACTTCTGGGCAAAGCTGAGTACTTGGAAGTAAGCTACACAAACATTACTGATCCGTAGGTAATTCAGAGAACTGCTATACGATTTGCCACGTATAAAATGGATTGATGCACTTAATAAAAGCAATGCAATTGGATTATTTTTCTTAAATGCATACACTGTAGCTTATTTTTTTAAAAAAAGTCTCGTTCCAAATATCTTGGAGCAACAGCTACTAGCAAATAAATGAAAGCTTGGTGGTAAATCGGTTTTCTGTTATCGGCGTCTGTGATCTACACAGTCAATATAATAGGCGGGTAGCCGGAAAACTGGAAACGAACAAAACTGGTGTGTTTGAGATGAGTTGCTACTGGAATATGCTGCAGATAGGGACTGATAAGATATGAAACGAGGAGTTTCAGATACTGAAGCAACGAGGAAACGAATACGCTGCAAAAGTAACTACAGTAAGTTAAACGGTAAGTCATCACTGAACAACATCCCTGGTAACGTCGACATCCGATCCTTTTTCTTTTGAGTCATCTGAGTGGTTTCATGCGGCCTGCCATGGATTCCTCTCCTCTGACAAAATCTTAACCTGAAAGTGAGACCTATAGTCTACATCCCTGCTGGATGTATTACGGGCTCTGTGTTCCTCCACAGTTTTCACCCGTTACAGCTCCCTCTAATTCCACGGAAGTTATTCCCTGATGTCTTAAACAGATGTGCTATTATTCTGTCGCGTCTTCTTGTCAGTGTTTTCCATATATTCTTCCCTTACAATTCTGAGAAGGAGCTAATTTTCAGCTTTGTTCTGTAGCAAGACATCCCAAATGCTTCGATTCTTTTGTGTTACAGTTTTTCCCCCTGTTCATTGCTCATATCCATAGAGTGTTATGCTCCAAATCTACATTCTCAGAAATTTCTTCCTGAAATTAGGCCTATGTTTGATGCTAATTGTTATACCGGAACCATGGTTGCCCCTGAGGGCCGGCAACCCATATTACACCACAGAGGACGAGGCTGTCTATCCCTAAGGCGTACCAAAAGCACCATGGTAAACACCGGCTATTTACATACAAGATAATGGAAACAGACATTCCGAGCACTACTTCCTGAAGGGGGGGCTCGATCCACGGCCTGCAGGAGATATCACTACGCCAAAACCTGACTGGCTGGAGACAACTATATAGGGGCAAGAACCAGCCCTGAAGTTCCTCTTCAAATTCAAATGGCTCTGAGCACTATGCGACTTAACTTCTGAGGTCATCAGTCGTCAAGAACTTAGAACTAATTAAACCTAAATAACTTAAGGACAGCACACACATGCATGCCCAAGGCAACCTGCGACCGTAGCGGTCACTCGGCTCCAGACTGTAGCGCCTAGAACCGCACGGCCACTCCGGCCGGCTGTTCCTCTTCAGCGCGCCCCCCCCCCCCCCACCTGCCCATCTCCCCCCTCTCTCCCCCTCCCTCCCTCCCTCCATTCTTACGGTCTCCCTCATCTCCTTACGCCTGTCAGATCCTCTGTTTTGATTACCCTCAGCGTGTCACGTCAGTGTTGTGTTCAGTGCTGTTTCTCCTGTGCGTCAAGAGGTGTGATTTTAATTGTGTGCTCCCTTGAGGTTCACTGTCAGTGTTTGTTCTGTGCTATGCCATCTGTCGATACTTTTATGCTCCCGTCATACTGTGCCTTGTGTTATTTTAGTTGACCCAGTGTGTGGTTTTTTGTGTGCGCTACTTTTTTACGGTTTTTATCTCCATTTTACAATCGCCCCTTTTTTTGTCTATTGCCTTCCATGATGTTTCCCCTTTTTTATATCTATGTTCACAATATTTTCTCCTTTGTACATTTTTAAATGTCTTCTATTGTTTGTTCTCTGTCTTTCGGCTGAAGAGCAGCGCATATGCTGCTGCCAGCACGCCCCGATGGGGAATTGAAATACAATAAAGAAAAAAGAAACCCTGAAGTTCAGTCCACGCTGGATGCCGAACTCGTGTACTGCGACCATTGAAAATAGCGTCTTCGTCTCTGTTTCTAGTGTGTGAGTGTGTTACCACGAACCTTTGTAGAAAATTAGAAGTGAACTTTTGTTTGCCTCAATTAGGAGACTTTTTTGTTATTGTTACCTTTCGTTTGAATGTTCAGTTATCAACCTTATGAATTAACGTCAATAAAGGTTGTGTTTGTGAAAAATTGCGAATTGTCAGTCACAACACTAATTGAATTCTTTTATACAGGAATGCTCTTTTTGCCCGTGCTAGTTAGGTTTTCATATCTTTCCTGCGCCGTCCGTCACGGCTTATTTTACTCATTAGGTAGCAGAATACCTTAGCTTCATCTGCTTCGTGATCATCAATTCTGTTGTTCAGTCTTTATTATTACGGCCTTTTTTCAATCTACTCTCAGTACATTTTCTGTACTCCTTAGACTGTTCATTCTACTCGGCAGATCCGGTAATTCTTATTCACTCTTACTGAGGATAACAATGTCATTGGCAAATCTTACCACTGTTATCCATTCACCTTGAATTTTCATCCCTCTCTTCAACGTTCCTCTTATTTCTGCCGTTGATTCAACGATGTATAGATTGAACAGTAGAGGCAAAAGATAAGACCCCTTCTTATACGCTTCTTAATCCGTGCACATCGTTCTTGGTATTGCAGTCGTACTGTTCCCTCTCTGTTGTTGTACATATTGTACATTACCTGTTTTTCTCTACAAATGAAGCGTACAAATCTACGTGACTGTTTTCGGAACAAAACCAAAGAATCTTTGCATAGTTAAAACATGCACAGTCATACTCGCAAGTCCCATAAAAAGGGTCAAGTTTAGTGAAAACTTAAGCAGTAGAAGTGCATTCGTGAAAAAGTGTACTTAAGTTACCACGGAATATAAATGATAGCTTCAGTCGTGAGTACAAAATCCTCCCGCTAATTTCCACTGAATTAATGGGTACCGTCACAATCCGCTAAGGTAGAAACTATTCAGCAGAATTAAACAGATCTGCATAGCGCAGTATACCGTGACATGTCAAAGTTCGCTGATAAATAACAACATTGTAAGGAACACTATAAACTACGAACCATGGATCTGTTTTCTGTAGGCAGATGATAAGGCTCTGAGCTACAATGCATGCACTCTGCAGTAGCTGAAAATGAAATCTTAGGACTGGTTTAAGAATGAGGTCCGTTTTGCAGATGGACATTTTTTGGTGGTTTCTACAAAATTCCACCAAGTCATTGCAGAAATAGTTTGAGCTCTACAGTAATCCCATGCCAGGAATTTCTCGGTTATCTACGTGGACTTTTTTTTTTTTTTTTTTTTTTTTTTTGGTCATCAGTCTACTAACTGGTATAATGCGGCCCGCCACGAATTCCTTTCCTGTGCTAACCTCTTCATCTCAGAGTAGCACTTGCAACCTACGTCCTCAATTATTTGCTTGACGTATTCCAATCTCTGTCTTCCTCTACAGTTTTTGCCCTCTACAGCTCCCTCTAGTAAAATGGAAGTCATTCCCTCATGTCTTAGCAGATGTCCTATCATCCTGTCGCTTCTCCTTATCAGAGTTTTCCACATATTCCTTTCCTCTCCGATTCTGCGTAGAACCTCCTCATTCCTTACCTTATCAGTCCACCTAATTTTCAATATTCGTCTATAGCACCACATCTCAAATGCTTCGATTCTCTTCTCTTCCGGTTTTCCCACAGTCCATGTTTCACTACCATACAATGCTGTACTCCACACGTACATCCTCAGAAATTTCTACCGCAAATTAAGGCCGGTATTTGATATTAGTAGACTTCTCTTGGCCAGAAATGCCTTTTTTGCCATAGCGAGTCTGCTTTTGATGTCCTCCTTGCTGTGTCCGTCATTGGTTATTTTACTTCCTAGGTAGCAGAATTCCTTTACTTCATTGACTTCGTGACCATCAATCCTGATGTTAAGTTTCTCGCTGTTCTCATTTCTACTACTTCTCATTACCTTCGTCTTTCTCCGATTTACTCTAAAACCATACTGTGTACTAGTTAGACTGTTCATTCCGTTCAGCAGATCATTTAATTCTTCTTCACTTTCACTCAGTATAGCAATGTCATCAGCGAATCGTATCATTGATATCCTTTCACCTTGTATTTTAATTCCACTCCTGAACCTTTCTTTTACTTCCATCGTTGCTTCCTCGATGTACAGATTGAAGAGTAGGGGCGAAAGGCTACAGCCTTGTCTTACACCCCTCTTAATACGAGCACTTCGTTCTTGATCGTCCACTCTTATTATTCCCTCTTGGTTGTTGTACATATTGTATATGACCCGTCTCTCCCCATAGCTTACCCCTACTTTTTTTCAGAATCTCGAACAGCTTGCATTATTTTATATTGTCGAACGCTTTTTCCAGGTCGACAAATCCTATGAAAGTGTCTTGATTTATCTTTTGCCCAGCTTTCATTATTAGCCGTAACGTCAGAATTGCCTCTCTCGTCCCTTTACTTTTCCTAAAGCCAAACTGGTCGTCACCTAGCGCATTCTCAATTTTCTTTTCCATTCTTCTGTATATTATTCTTGTAAGCAGCTTCGATGCATGAGCTGTTAAGCTGATTGTGCGATAATTCTCGCACTTGTCGGCTCTTGCCGTCTTCGGAATTGTGTGGATGATGCTTTTCCGAAAGTCAGATGGTATGTCGCCAGTCTCATATATTCTACACACCAACGTGAATAGTCGTTTTGTTGCCACTTCCCCCAATGATTTTAGAAATTCTGATGGAATGTTATCTATCCCTTCTGCCTCATTTGACCGTAAAACCTCCAAAGCTCTTTTAAATTCCGATTCTAATGCTGGATCCCCTATCTCTTCTAAATTGACTCCTGTTTCTTCTTCTATCACATCAGACAAATCTTCACCCTCATAGAGGCTTTCAATGTATTCTTTCCACCTATCTGCTCTCTCCTCTACATTTAACAGTGGAATTTCCGTTGCACTCTTAATGTTAGCACCGTTGCTTTTAATGTAACCAAAGGTTGTTTTGACTTTCCTGTATGCTGAGTCTGTCCTTCCGACAATCATATCTTTTTCGATGTCTTCACATTTTTCCTGCAGCCATTTCCTCTTAGCTTCCCTGCACTTCCTATTTATTTCATTCCTCAGCGACTTGTATTTCTGTATTCCTGATTCTCCCGGAACATTTTTGTACTTCCTCCTTTCATCAATCAACTGAAGTATTTCTTCTGTTACCCTTGGTTTCTTCGCAGCTACCTTCGTTGTACCTATGTTTTCCTTCCAAACTTCTGTGATGGTCCTTTTTTGAGATGTCCATTCCTCTTCAACTGTACTGCCGACTGCGCTATTCCTTATTGCTGTATCTATAGCGTTAGAGAACTTCATTCCTTAGTACTTCCGTATCCCACTTCTTTGCGTATTGATTCTTCCTGACTAATGTCTTGAACTTCAGCCTACTCTTCATCACTACTATATTGTGAGCTGAGTCTATATCTGCTCCTGGGTACGACTTACAATCCAATATCTGATTTCGGAATCTTTGTCTGACCATGATGTAATCTAATTGAAATTTTCCCGTATCTCCCGGCCTTTTGCAAGTATACCTCCTCCTCTTGTGATTCTTGAATAGGGTATTGGCTATTACTAGCTGAAACTTGTTACAGAACTCAATTAGTCTTTCTCCTCTTTCATTCCTTGACCCAAGCCCATATTCTCCTTTAACCTTTTCTTCTACTCCTTCCCCTACAACTGCATTCCAGTCGCCCATGACTATTAGATTTTCGTCCCCCTTTACATACTGCATTACCATTTCAATATCCTCATACACTTTCTCTATCTGTTCATCTTCAGCTTGCGACGTCGGCATGTACAAATGAACTGTAGTTGTCGGTGTTGGTCTGCTGTCGATTCTGATTAGAACAACCCGGTCACTGAACTGTTCACAGTAACACAACCTCTACCCTACCTTCCTATTCATAACGAATCCTACACCTGTTATACCATTTTCTGCTGCTGTTGATATTACCCGATTCTCATCTGACCAGAAATCCTTGTCTTCTTTCCACTTCATTTCACTGACCCCTACTATATCTAGATTGAGCCTTTGCATTTCCCTTTTCAGATTTTCTAGTTTCCCTACCACGTTCAAGCTTCTGACATTCCACTCCCCGACTCGTAGAACGTTATCCTTTCGTTGATTATTCAATATTTTACTCATGGTAACTTCCCCTTTGGCAGTCCCCTCCCGGAGATCCGAATGGGGGACTATTCCGGAATCTTTTGCCAATGGAGAGATCATCATGACACTTCTTCAATTACAGGCCACAAGTCCTGTGGATACACGTTACGTGTCTTTAATGCAGTGGTTTCCATTGCCCTCTGCATCCTCATGTCGTTGATCATTGCTGATTCTTCCGCCTTTAGGGGCAAATTCCCACCCCTAGGACAAGAGAGTGCCCTGAACATCTATCCGCTCCTCCGGCCTCTTTCACAAGGCCGTTGGCAGGATGAGGCTGACTTCTTATGCCGGAAGTCTTCGGCCGCCAATGCTGATTATTTATCAAAATTTAGGCAGTGGCGGGGATCGAACCCGGGACCGAAGACGTTTTTGATTATGAATCAAAGACGCTACACCTAGACCACGGGCACGTGGACTTACTCTGCCATAAAACTCGTGTATGGTAAATATATTTTGAGAATTCTTCTTTCAGCAGACAACAAATTCAGTCACATCAATTTCTTCTCTTGCTAGACATGGGTTACGGAAAATCCATTTTTATTCCAACAGGCACAGAAAGTGAGCTTCCAGCAGGCATCATCTCACGCTGAAGAGCAAGTATTGCATATTAGATCACGCAGTGTATTTATTTTCTACAGAAAATAGTGTCTTAAAGCGTTCAGGTCTTTAAAAAAATATTTTTACTGTTATTGAGTTCGTATATTTCCTTTCTCTCATTCTGACTAATGTAAGTGGCACACAAACCTACCGCAGCTTCCCCTTATTTGCGAAATGCCCAAATTAGCAATAGAATATACAACCAATGTCCTAAATTATCTGGTGGATATGTAGCCATGTGTCACAGTCTCTATGACGCTTCCTGTCTATGGACCCTGGAAATCTATCCCTGACGTCTTAACTCAGGTGTTGTCACTCTATACATTACTCTAGACAGTATTTTCTACATGTTACTTTCCTCGTCACTAACTCCCAATTTACTGTCTTTAATGATCTGCAAAATTATTTGATATCACTTCTGAAGTGGTTTTATTCTGTTCAATTTTCGTTTTCATACAGCCCGTTTCAAACAGCACTGTGCTCCAAATGTGTTAAAATGAACAAAAGGTTGTGAACGACTTGAATTGTGACTCGTCTGATACGTATGCACCCACCATGAAGTAACACTTTTGTAGGGCCCCTAATGTCGTTTCGATACAGTCGTCTGACTGTAGAGGTTGTTTACCACAAGTGACAATTAGAGAACATTGCCCTGTATATCAGTACATCCAAATGTAAAGTAATACCACGATTTTGCACATACAAGGGAACAGGTTACTAGAAATGAATTACTCGCCACCTTCAGGAAGATGAACAAGCTCTGATGAACTACGTTCTTATTGTTTACCACTATCGTCCCAAAGCAGATAAAATTCATGCACTGCAATGCGAACTCAGAGGTTTCTTTAAAGATTTCGTTTGCAGAATTTAGTTCTACTTCTTTTCAGCAGTGTTAGGAACGAGGGAAAAACAAGCGAGTTTACATGTAACACGTCTCCACAGATATTATTCCCTATGACAACAGTTGATTTCGCATCCGTAAACAAGTGTGATACCATAGAGTTAGTGATCCACTGATACCGGCTACATTAAGGCAACGCTGTAGTAACAAAAAAGGCAGAAAATTATTGTTATTTACAAGTAAAGTGGTCATCATATATATATAATATGGGAGTGGGGGGAGGGCAGGGGTTGCGCAGGGGTGTGTGCATGTAATACTGTAGACTGTTGTAAATCTGAGATGTAAGTGGAATATTCTGTGATTTATGTAATACTTGTTGTGGCGTAACAAGACAGCCACGGCACTCGGAAGTAGCCGAAAGGCACGCGTTAACTCACGCAGGCTAGTAGATAGGTCTGAAACAGGATACGTAATGAATGCTATAAAGAAAAGTACGTAGCTCCTGGAATACTTAACTTTAATCCATCCTTGTGGTACATCGCTCTTGATGAGACATGCTTCATACGATATCAATTGCTATGTAATGCTAATGGCGCCTTGCTAGGTCGTAGCCATTGACTTAGCTGAAGGCTATTCTATCTGCTCTGCAAATGAGCGAGGCTTCGTCAGTGTGCATCGCTAGCTAAGTCGTCCGTACAACTGGGGCGAGTGCTAGTCCGTCTCTCGAGACCTGCCGTGTGGTGGCGCTCGGTCTGCGATCACTGACAGTGGCGACACGCGGGTCCGACATGTACTAATGAACCGCGGCCGATTTAAAGCTACCACCTAGCAAGTGTGGTGTCTGGCGGTGACACCACAATACTATTATTGTATATTTATGTGCATAATTCTGTAATGAAGGTATAGCTGTGTCATGAAGATTCTCGATGGCGGAATCTCTTAAGCTAAATTTTTGGAGGGAATCATTCCTGTGCTAAAAAAAATTTTGTCATTTGTGTAGGATGGTAAAACTTGGATGGCAGCCAGCATTTAAGTTTCGACAGTATTTTCCTAAAGGGCGCATCATGTGGGTTAGATTCAGTGCTTTGCCAGCAAGTTTCAGACGAAAAAGAAACTGAGAAATTACATTATACTACCGGAAAGTTTATGGAGTTTGAGTTAACAGTATAATATAAATACCAACATTGCAGTTATTCCACAGTCAATGGTACTCAAGAATAATTATTGAGTCACATCCGCTGCCATGTTATTACTGCAGATGAAAGATGTCTCATTATAGTGAGCGGAATTGTAGTCAACCAGAAGGCACAGTTTATTTGTTGAAAGAGGCTATATAGTCGTTAAAGACAACAAGAGAAATGATATCTCATAACTGGTTTCTACACCTGTGTGGCAGGAACTTGACGCCAATCTCTCCTCAGTTGTTGTTTTGTGACGACGTTTGTCCGCGTAAAATGCACATGAATCAGAATAAAACGCAAGTTCATTTAAATAATTACTAGTCATCAAAGTTCTAAACATCGAAAGAAACATTGCAATTGCCTGGTTATTTGATTTATCGTAAGCTACAGAACTGAGTGGTGACTCATTTCAGTTAATAGCAGAAGATAGATTTAGTTTGGAAAATATGATCTGATTTAATTTACTTACTACAACAGTGAACTCTGGTATTTTTATCTCATGTATAGCACAAGGAATGAGATTTACGTTTGGTACAAATGATTGATCCGCCCACGCGCTGACCTTTTATATCTTGTGAACACCATACTACCGCCATCTGAATGTGTGAATATCGCTGCCTCATGATTTTTGTCATCTGAGCTTGCATCAGAATAACAATGTCTTTAGACAGAGGAAATGTGTTTTAAAAATTGAAAGAAGGGTTGGATCCACGATTCCAGTTTAGCATTCGTATGGCACAAATTTTTCCTAGCCGTTGCATACTAAAAAGGCACCTAAACAGCTCAAATGTTCAGTTTTGTATAGTGTTCTCAGTTCGTGCAGATGGTAGTTGTATGATATTATTTCAGTGATTACAAACCAGTTTGGACGTATGCACTGAATAGCTCAGGAAGCTGCTGCATGACGATGCCGTTGAAGAAGACAATGACTGTACTGAACGGACTGAAATCCTCCTCCAGAAAGTCAGAATTCCCATGCAGTATAGCAACTTCCATGTTGTTGTTGTTGTGGTCTTCAGTCCTGGGACTGGTTGGATGCAGGTCTCCATGCTACTCTATCCTGTGCAAGGTTCTTCATTTCCCAGTACCTACTGCAGCTTACATCCTTCCTGCTTAATGTATTCATCTCTTGGCCTCCCTCTACGATTTTTACCCTCCACGCTGCCCTCCAATACTAAATTGGTGATCCCTTGATGCCTCAGAACATGTCCTACCAACCGATCCCTTCTTCTGGTCAAGTTGTGCCACCAACTTCTCTTCTCCCCAATCCTATTCAATACTTCCTCATTAGTTATGTGATCCACCAATCTAACCTTCACACTCTTCTGTAGCACCACATTTCGAAAGCTTCTATTCTCTTCTTTACCAAACTATATATCGTCCATGTTTCACTTTCATACATGGCCACACTCCATACAAATACCTTCAAAAAGGACTTCCTGACACTTAAATTTATCCTCGATGTTAACTATTTTCTCTTCTTCAGAAATGCTTTCCTTGCCGTTGCCAGTCTACATTTTATATCCTCTCTACTTCGACCATAATCAGTTATTTTGCTCCTCAAGTAGCAAAGTTCCTTTACTACTTTAAGTGTCTCATTTCCTGATCTAATTCCCTCAACATCATCCGACTTAATTCGACTACATTCCATTATCCTCGTTTTCCTTTTGCTGATGTTCATCTTATACCCTCCCTTCAAGACACTGTCCATTCCGTTCAACTGCTCTTCCAATTCCATTGCTGTCTCTGACAGAATTACAATGTCATCGGCGAACCTCAAAGTTTTTATTTCTTCTCCATGGATTTTAATGCCTACTCCTAACTTTTCTTTCGTTTCCTTTACTGCTTGCTCAATATACAGATTGAATAGCATCGGGGAGAGGCTACAATCCTGCCTCACTCCCTTCCCAACCACTGCTTCCCTTTCATGTCCCTCGCCTCTTATAACTGCCATCTGGTTTCTGTACAAATTGTAAATAGCCTTTCGCTCTCTGTATTTGAACCCTGCCACCTTCAGAATTTGAAAGAGAGTATTCCAGTCAACATTGTTAAAAGCTTTCTCTAAGTCTACAAATGCTAGAAACGTAGGTTTGCCTTTTCTTAATCTTTCTTCTAAGATAAGTCGTAGGGCCAGTATTGCCTCACGTGTTCCAACATTTCTACGGAATTCAAACAGATCTTCCCCGAGGTCGGCTTCTACCAGTTTTTGCATTCGTCTGTAAAGAATTCGCGTTAGTATTTTGCAGCTGTGGCTCATTAAGCAGATAGTTCGGTACTTTTCACATCTGTAAATACCTGCTTTCTCAGGGATTGGAATTATTATATTCTTCTTGAAGTCTGAGGGAATTTCGCCTGTCTCATACATCTTGCTCACCAGATGGTAGAGTTTTGTCATGACTGGCGCTCCCAAGGTTGTCAGTAGCTCTAATGGTATGTTGTCTATTCCCGGGGCCTTGTTTCGACTCAGGTCTTTCAGTGCTCAGTCAGACTCTTTACGCAGTGTCGTATCTCCCACTTCATCTTCATCCACATCCTCTTCCATTTCCATAATATTATCCTCAACTACATCGCCCTTGTGTAGACCCTCTACATACTCCTTCCACCATTCTGCTTTCCCTTCTTTGCTTTGAACTGCGTTTCCATCTGAGCTCTTGATATTTATACAAGTGGCCCTCTTTTCTGCAAAGGTCTCTTTAATTTTCCTGTAGGCAGTATCTATCTTACCCATAGTGAGATAAGCCTCTACATCCTTACGTTTGTGCTCTAGCCATCCCTGCTTAGCCATTTTCCATTTCCTGTCGATCTCATTTTTGAGACATTTGTATTCCTTTTTGCCTGCTTCATTTACTGCGTTTTTATATTTTCTCCTTTCATCAAATTAATTCATTACTTCTTATGTTACCCAAGGATTTCTACTACCCCTCGTCTTTTTACCATCCTCTGCTGCCTTCACTACTTCACCCCGCAGAGCTACCCATTCTTCTTCTACAGTATTTCGTTCCCCCATTCCTTTCAATTGTCCCCTTATGCTCTCCCTGAAACTCTGTGCAACCTCTGGTTTAGTCAGCTTATCCAGGTCGCATCTCCTTAAATTCGAACCTTTTTGCAGTTTCTTAAGTTTTAATCTATTGTTCATAACCATTAGATTGTGGTCAGAGTCCACTTCTGCCCCTGGAAATGTCTTAAAATTTAAAACTTGGTTTCTAAATCGTTGCCTTACCATTATAGAGGGTGTTACAAAAAGGTAGGGCCAAACTTTCAGGAAAATTCCTCACACACAAATAAAGAAAAGATGTTATGTGGAGATGTGTCCGGAAACGCTTAATTTCCATGTTAGAGCTCATTTTAGTTTCGTCCACCTAGGCTCAATGGAGCAAGTTATCATGATTTCATACGGGATACTCTACCTGTGCTGGTAGAACATGTGCCTTTACAAGTACGACACAACATGTGGTTCATGCGCTATGGAGCTCCTGCACATATCTGTCGAAGTGTTCGTACGCTTGTCAACACCAGATTCGGTGACTGATGGATTGGTAAAGGCGAACCAATTCCATGGCCTTCACGCTCTCCTGACCTCAATCCTCTTGACTTTCATTTATGGGGGCTTTTGAAAGCTCTTGTCTACGCAACTCCGGTACCAAATGTAGGGACTCTTTGTGCTCGTATTGTGGACGGCCGTGATGCAAGACGCCATTCTCCAGGGCTGCATCAGCGTTTCAGGGATTCCATGTGACGGAGGGTGGATGCATGTATCTTCGCTAACGGAGAACATTTTGAACATTTCCTGTAACAAAGTGTTTGAAGTCACGGTGGTACGTTCTGTTGCTGTGTGTTTCCATTGCATGATAAATGAGATTTGAAGAGAAGTAATAAAATGAGCTCTATCATGGAAAGTAAGCGTTTCCGGACACATGTCCACATAACATATTTTCTTTCTTTATGTATGAGGAATGTTTCGTGAAAGTTTGGCCGTACCTTTTTGTAACACCCTGTATAATCTATCTGAAACCTTTTAGTATCTCCAGGGTTCTTCTATGTATACATCCTTCTTTCATAAATCTTGAACCAAGTGTTAGCTATGATTAAGTTACGCTCTGTGCAAAATTCTACCAGGCGGCTTCCTCTTTCATTTCTTAGCCCTATTCCATATTCACCTACTACGTTTCCTTCTCTCCCTTTTCCTACTGTTGAATTCCAGTCACTCATGACTATTAAATTTTAGTCTCTCTTCACTACCTGAATAATTTCTTTTATCTCATCATACATTTCACCAATTTCATCATCATCTGCAGAGCTACTTGGCACATACACTTGTACTACTGTATTAGGCGTGGGCTTCGTGCCTATCTTGGCCACAATAATGAGTTAACTACGCTGTTTGTAGTAGCTTACCCGCACTCCTATTTTTTTATTCATTATTAAACCTACTCCTGCGTAACCCCTATTTGATTTTGTATTAATAACCCTGCATTCACCTGACCAAAAGTCTTATTCCTCCTGCCACTGAACTTCACTAATTCCCACTATATCTAACTTTTATCTATCCATTTCCCTTTTTAAATTTTCTAACCTGCCTGCCCGATTAAGGGATCTGACATTCCACGCTCCGATCCGTAGAACGTCAGTTTTCTTTCTCCTGATAACGACGTCCTCTTGAGTAGTCCCCTCCCGCAGATCCGAATGGGGGACTATTTTACCTCCGGAATATTTTACCCAAGAGGATGCCATCATTATTTAATCATACAGTAAAGCTGCATGCCGTCGGGAAAAATTACGGCTGTAGTTTCCCCTTGCTTTCAGCCGTTCGCAGTACCAGTACAGCAAGGCCGTTTTGGTTAATGTTACAAGGCCAGATCAGTCAATCATCCAGACTGTTGCCCCTGCAACTACTGAAAAGGCTGCTGCCCCTTTTCAGGAACCACACGTTTGTCTGGCCTCTCAACAGATACCCCTCCGTTGTGGTTGCACCTACGGTACGGCTATCTGTATCGTTGAGGCACGCAAGCCTCCCCACCAACGGCAAGGTCCATGGTTCATTGGGTGGGGGGGACCATCTTCCATATATTGACAAATTCATGACCCAGCTATATGTGGAGTTAGTTGGTTCGTTGGATGGGCTGTCTTGGTGTACCTAAGATCTGGATTCGATTCTCACTTCTGGCGACCATTATTAACAAACACAAATAGACTTCCTTCACCTCTGGCAACGCCAAGAGCACTCTTGCAGCTTGTATTGTCTCTTGATCAGGAGGCAAATTTTGTGTCATGCGACCGCCTTCAAATCTCAGGACGACCGTGCCTAATCGACATCATCCGTTTCCTCATGAAGTACGGTGGGCGCAGGAGTTGGCCAGACATTAGAGAAACATATTGGGAACTTCAGATGGCTAAACAATTAGAAAAATTAGCATATATTGGGGTGGTCGTTCTAGGTATGCACCATTTTCGATAGTGCAGCTGCAAGGCAGCGGTTGCCTCAACGATAGGAGTAAAAACCAATAATCTAATCATAGCGTGTAGGCTTTCACGGCCGGCGTCTTCAGTAATTAAAACTTCCGGGCTAAGAAGCCGTGGTCCAATAGCAGAAATACTTCTCCCTGACGTTTCGTTGCCAGCTGCGGGCAACATCATCTGAGGTGAGTCTACGACTTTTGCTGGAGCCTTTGCTCTGATTTTCAATTTCTCCATTACTCCCAATTCAAATAATCCGAAACAATGCAGTTTACTTCGTTTATTAATGTTTTCATAAAAGGCAAAGAAAAGTTTTGGACCGAGTATTCAAGGGACGGTCGGTGATTTGTTGTGGTGGTCTTCAGTCCGAAGACTGGTTTAATGCAGTTCTCCATGCTACTTTATCTTTTGCGAGCATCTTCATCTCTGAATAACTATTGTAACTTAGATCCTTCTGAACCTCCTTACTGTATTCATCTCTCGGTCTCCCTCTACGGAATTTACTCCACTACTAAACTGATGATCCCTTAATGTATCAGAATCGGTCCTATAAACAAATCCATTCTTTTGCTCAAATTACATCACTGAATTCTTGTCTCCCAAATTCTGTCCAGTACCTCTTGATTAGTTACGCGATGTAACCATCTAATCTTCAACATTCTTCTGTAGCAACTCATGTTGAAAACTGTTTATCGTCCATATTTCACTTCCGTACATGGCTACATTCCAGACAAATATCTTCAAGGAAGATTTCCTATCACTTAAATGTACACGCATCAAAAAAATTTGCATCACCCCGGTTCTGTGAGTTCCGGAATCAGTCCAGAAAATTGGAGTAGAGATCAACATGACCATCATTTCCGCCCTTTTTATTGCCCGTAAAAACCACACATTGAATGTTGTACTACCTTACAGCAAGACCTTCAGAGGTGATTGTCCACATTGCTGTATACAGCGGTACCTCTAATACCCAGTAGCACGTCCTCTTGCCTTGATGCATGCCTGTATTCGTCGTTGCATATTATCCACAAGTTCATCAAGGCACTATTGGTCCATAGTTTCCAACTCCTCAATGGCGATTCGGCGTAGATCCCTCAGAGTGGCTGGTGGGTCACGTCGTCCCTAAACAGCCATTTTCAATCAATTCCAGGGTTGTTCAATAGGGTTCATATCTGGACAATATGCTGGTCAATCTAGTCGAGCGGTGTCGTCGTGAAGGAAGTCATTCACAGGATGTGTACGATGCGGGTGCGAATTGTCATCCGTGAAGACGAATGCCTCGCCAATATGCTGCCGAAATGGTTGTACTGTCGGTCGGAGGATGGCATTCACGTATCGTACAGCCGTTACGGCGCCTTTCATGATCACCAGCAGCGTACGTCGGCCCCATATAATGTCACCCCAAAACAGCAGGGAACCTCCACCTTGCTGCACACGCTGGACAGTGTGCCTAAGGCGTTCAGCCTGACCGGGTTGCCTACAAACGCGTCTACAACAATTGTATGGTTGAAGGCATGTGCGACACTCTTTCGTGAAGAGCACTAGATGACAATCCTGAGCGGTCCATTCGGCATGTTGTTGGGCCCATCTGGACGGCATTTCAAGGTGTCGTGGTTGCAAAAATGGACCTCACCATGGACGTCAGGAGTGAAGTTGAGTATCATGCAGCCTATTGCTCACAGTTTGAGTCGTAACACGACGAGCACGAAAAGCATTGTTCAACATGGTGGCGTTGCTGTTAGGGTTCCTCCGAGCCATAATCCGTAGGTAGCGGTCATCCACTGCAGTAGTAGCCCTTGGGCGGCCTGAGCGAGACATGTCAACGACAGTTCCTTTCTCTCAGTAGGTCCTCCATGTCCGATCAACATCGCTATGGTTCACTCTGAGACGCCTGGATACTTCCCTTTTTGTGAGCCCTTCCTGGCACAAAATAACAATCCGGACGCGATCGAACTTGCGGTATTGCCCGTCTAGGCGTCGTTGAAGTACAGACAACACGAGCCGTGTACCTCCCACCAGGTGGAATGACTGGAACTGATCGGCTGTCGGACCCCTCCGTAAAATAGGCGCTGCTCATGCATGTTTGTTTAATCTGACACCTCTGAACAGCCAAAGGGACTGTGTCTTTGATACAATATCCACAGTCAACGTCTATCTTCAGGAGTTCTGGGAACCGGGGTGATGCAAAACTTTCTTTGATGTCTGTATAATCGGTGTTAACAACTGTATCTTCTTCAGAAAAGCTTCTCTTGAAAGTGCCAGTCTACATTTTATATCCTATTTACTTCGACCATCATGTTAGTTTGCTTCCCAAGTAGCAAAACACATCTACCACTTTAAGTGGCTCATTTCTTAATCAAATTTACATGGCATGACCTGACTTAATTTCACTACATTCCAATATCCTTGTTTTGTTTTTGTCGATGTTCATTTTATAACCTCCTTTGAAGACGTTACCCATTACGCTCAAATGTTCTCCGAAGTCGTTTTGATGTCTCTGACAGAATTAAAGGCCGCGAGGTCTAGGGCGTCTTGACACGACCCGCGCAGACTTCCGCCGTTGGAGATTCGCATCCTCCCTCGGGCTTGGGTGTGTGTGTCGTCCTTAGCGTAAGTTAGTTTAAGTTAGATTACGTAGTGTGTAAGCTTAGGGATCGATACCCTCAGCAGTTTGGTCCCATAAGACCTTACCACTAGAGAATTACAGCGTCGTTGGCAAGACTTAAAATTTTTATTTCTTTTCCTTGAACTCAAATCCCTACTCAAAATTCTTCTTTGGTTTGTTTTACTGCTTCTTCATTGTACAGACTGAGTAGCATCGGGGATAGGCTACAACCTGTCTCACTTCCTTCTGAACCACTGATTCCCTTTCACGCCCCGCGACTCCTACAATTACCATTAGGTTGCTGTGTAAGTCGTCTATAGCCTCTCCGTATTTTACCAGTGCTATCCTTCGAATTTCAAAGAGGACTTCCAGTCAACATTGTCAAAAGCTTTAACTAAGTGTACAAATGCTGTGAATATAAGCTTTTCTTTCGGTAACCAATCTTGTAATTTAAGTCGTAGGATCAGTACTCCCTAGCGTGTTCCTACATTCCTCCGTAATCCAAAAAATCTTCCCTGAAGTCGGCTTCTACCAGTTTCTCAATTCTTCTATAAAGAATTCGTGTTATTATTTTCCAGCCACGACTTATTAAACTAATAGTTTGGTAAATTTCACATCTGTGAGCAACTGATTTATTTTTTAAATAGAATTACTACATTATTCTTGAAATCTGATGGCACATCGCCCTGTTTCGTACATCCAGCACCTCAGACCGAAGAATTTTGTTATGGCTGGATCTCCCAAGGCTATCAGTAGCTCTAATGGAATATCTTCTACTCATTGCTTACATCTTTTAGCGCTCTGTCGATGAGTACACAGTAAAATATAGGAATCTCTTCACTGTTCAGCCGTGGCGCCACTAAGTTAGTAGATTGTTCTGTCTGGCGCCACTAGCTCGAGGCTAGTGTCGACTATCTCTCTTGCCAACATCTGTGAAGAAGAGTTGGTATATGTCGGTTGTGTCGTCAGAGGCTCTTTGCCTGCCGGTATACGTACGGTTTCGCCAGTCCGAGAGAGGAGGCACGAAGTTTGGGGATTGGCGGTAGCGTTGCGACAAGAGGCGGTCCCTAGGTCCGAGCGGCCGAAGCCACGTGCTACGCTAGGATGGCCTGGGCAGAGTAACAATGCGGAGTACTGCACCGGGGTCAGCAGGCCGACATCGCATCGGTTGTTTGGCACCATCTGTGTCGGACGACCGCCCGTGGCCTGGCTGCCCTCTTCACTCAGTAACGGCAGCGACGTACCATGGATCCATGGAGCGCTGCTTGCTGATAACGAGGAGTAACATTCTGTAATCCTCGTGGGGATTGGTGTCATTGCCTATCTGACTTCCTACTTATAATCTGGTTTGTACCCGACCCTCAGAGTTTTACTCTTTCGGCTCTTTGGTCGTAAATATAGACCATAGTATTGTACTAGACTCTAGTTGTCGCTTGAAAAATTGTGCTGATACACTCCTGGAAATTGAAATAAGAACACCGTGAATTCATTGTCCCAGGAAGGGGAAACTTTATTGACACATTCCTGGGGTCAGATACATCACATGATCACACTGACAGAACCACAGGCACATAGACACAGGCAACAGAGCATGCACAATGTCGGCACTAGTACAGTGTATATCCACCTTTCGCAGCAATGCAGGCTGCTATTCTCCCATGGAGACGATCGTAGAGATGCTGGATGTAGTCCTGTGGAACGGCTTGCCATGCCATTTCCACCTGGCGCCTCAGTTGGACCAGCGTTCGTGCTGGACGTGCAGACCGCGTGAGACGACGCTTCATCCAGTCCCAAACATGCTCAATGGGGGACAGATCCGGAGATCTTGCTGGCCAGGGTAGTTGACTTACACCTTCTAGAGCACGTAGGGGGGCACGGGATACATGCGGACGTGCATTGTCCTGTTGGAACAGCAAGTTCCCTTGCCGGTCTAGGAATGGTAGAACGATGGGTTCGATGACGGTTTGGATGTACTGTGCACTATTCAGTGTCCCCTCGACGATCACCAGTGGTGTACGGCCAGTGTAGGAGATCGCTCCCCACACCATGATGCCGGGTGTTGGCCCTGTGTGCCTCGGTCGTATGCAGTCCTGATTGTGGCGCTCACCTGCACGGCGCCAAACACGCATACGACCATCATTGGCACCAAGGCAGAAGCGACTCTCATCGCTGAAGACGACACGTCTCCATTCGTCCCTCCATTCACGCCTGTCGCGACACCACTGGAGGCGGGCTGCACGATGTTGGGGCGTGAGCGGAAGACGGCCTAACGGTGTGCGGGACCGTAGCCCAGCTTCATGGAGACGGTTGCGAATGGCCCTCGCCGATACCCCAGGAGCAACCGTGTCCCTAATTTGCTGGGAAGTGGCGGTGCGGTACCCTACGGCACTGCGTAGGATCCTACGGTCTTGGCGTGCATCCGTGCGTCGCTGCGGTCCGGTCCTAGGTCGACGGGCACGTGCATCTTCCGCCGACCACTGGCGACAACATCGATGTACTGTGGAGACCTCACGCCCCACGTGTTGAGCAATTCGGCGGTACGTCCACCCGGCCTCCCGCATGCCCACTATACGCCGTCGCTCAAAGTCCGTCAACTGCACATACGGTACACGTCCACGCTGTCGCGGCATGCTATCAGTGTTAAAGACTGCGATGGAGCTCCGTATGCCACGGCAAACTGGCTGACACTGACGGCGGCGGTGCACAAATGCTGCGCAGCTAGCGCCATTCGACGGCCAACACCGCGGTTCCTGGTGTGTCCGCTGTGCCGTGAGTGTGATCATTGCTTGTACAGCCCTCTCGCAGTGTCCGGAGCAAGTATGGTGGGTCTGACACACCGGTGTCAATGTGTTCTTTTTTCCATTTCCAGGAGTGTATTATATTGGCCTTTCTTTCTAGTTTATACCCGATGATTAATGTTTTAATGAATCAGCTCCTGGTCGGAAATACAGTCGGAACAATTGTACCAGGCACAGGTTGCTGTTAAACAGGGGTCTTGTGGTTAGATTTATATGTTAACCGGTTCAATTCCTTGATTGTAATTTTTTTTAGATAATCTGAACGATCTGTCGTACTAAGCCGTGCGTTCCAGTCCTTGGACGACCGCGTCATTATTGATGTATTTTAGCTGGATCTCGTGGTTCCGTCAAGTGAGTTCTCTTGTAGTAAGTGTTCACAAGTAACGTTTTAAGACTTTCCTTCAGAGCGGTTATAATAACTGACAGTCAGTTTGACTTTGAAAATATTAACAGCCAACTGTCACCAGGGCTTTAGTCAGAATAAGATTGTCAAAAGGGACGGATTGGGATCCAGTCGCGCCTTGGTTGCTGATTGAAATGAAAAGGTTGCTCGCTTCCAAGCAAGCCTTGTCATTGTCATAATTGTTTCCTAATCTGTATAGCCTTTAAGCATAGGTGCGCACCTTAACCCCGAACATTTCGACACACAGTTTCCAAATTAAAAAAGAAAAAGATTCTACGTAGTCTGTTTGAGAAATTGTATGTTTTCATGTGTTGTAGAAGCGCATTTAATAAGAGAAGCTATGTTCAGCGCGGTGGTAAACACCGCTCTTTCAGTAGGTAACGGGCGGGCTACAGGTCCGGGACCTTGTAATTATTGTCATTTTGTTCTTGTTTTGATATCTCTTGCAAAAGCCTACTCATTTCACAAGTTTGTTTACTTGTAATGAAAACAAATATATAATTATACATTGTGAAATAAACAGGTTGTGTGAAAAGGAAGCTACATTGGTGGGTCCTCCCTTCCACGTTTTCCTTAATACCAGTAAATAGGACGTCTCAATTACTTCATCAAAATCTGGGATACTTGCAACAGCCTTATATAAAAAGTGGACTGATATGATGAAGCCGTACGTGTAACACAGCAAATTTTTCAGTTCATTGAGTGGTGGAAAGACCAAATAGATCCACAATTATACGATAAGATCTTTCAAGGCGAAGAAGGTTTGACAACTTATAGTATTAATCACCCCCAAATGCATTATACTAGTGCGACCATTTTTTGAGCACTGTTCGTTTGCAATCCTTACCAGTTCGGATTTAAGGGATGACATCGAACAGTTCAAAGGTAGGTCTGGGAATTGTTCCCTGGGAGACGACGTTCTTTTCGACGAACGTAACTGACAAAATTTAAAGAATCGACAACTGCAGCCGACTAGAGAACGATTCTAATGCAGCCAACATACATTCCACGTAAAGGCCAGGGAGATCAGATATGAGAAATTAGGGCTTACATGAAGGTATACAGACAGTCATTTTTCCTTCGCTCCATTTATGAGTGGAACCGGAAAGAAAATGACAAATAGTGGAACAGGGTATCCTCGCCGACGCACGGTCGCTTGCGCAATATCTACGAGGGCAGTTCAATAAGTAATGCAACACATTTTTTTTCTGAAACAGGGGTTGTTTTATTCAGCATTGAAATACACCAGGTTATTCCCCAATCTTTTAGCTACACAACACTATTTTTCAACGTAATCTCCATTCAATGCTACGGCCTTACGCCACCTTGAAATGAGGGCCTGTATGCCTGCACGGTACCATTCCACTGGTCGATGTCGGAGCCAACGTCGTACTGCATCAATAACTTCTTCATCATCCGCGTAGTGCCTCCCACGGACTGCGTCCTTCATTGGGCCAAACATATGGAAATCCGACGGTGCGAGATCTGGGCTGTGGGGTGCATGAGGAAGAACAGTCCACTGAAGTTTTGTGACCTCCTCTCGGGTGTGAAGTCTTGTGTGAGGTCTTGCGTTGTCATGAAGAAGGAGAAGTTCGTTCAGATTTGTCTGCCTACGAACACGCTGAAGTCGTTTCTTCAATTTTTGAAGAGTAGCACAATACACTTCAGAGTTGATCGTTTGACCATGGGGAAGGACATCGAACAGAATAACTCCTTCAGCGTCCCAGAAGACTGTAACCATGACTTTACCGGCTGAGGGTATGGCTTTAAACTTTTTCTTGGTACGGGAGTGGGTGTGGCGCCACTCTATTGATTGCCGTTTTGTTTCAGGTTCGAAGTGATGAACCCATGTTTCATCGCCTGTAGCAATCTTTGACAAGAAATTGTCACCCTCAGCCACATGACGAGCAAGCAATTCCGCACAGATGGTTCTCCTTTTCTCTTTATGGTGTTCGGTTAGACAACGAGGGACCCAGCGGGAACAAACCTTTGAATATCCCAACTGGTGAACAATTCTGACAGCACTACCAACAGAGATGTCAAGTTGAGCACTGAGTTGTTTGATGGTGATCCGTCGATCATCTCGAACGAGTGTGTTCGCACGCTCCGCCATTGCAGGAGTCACAGCTGTGCACGGCAGGCCCGCACGCGGGAGATCAGACAGTCTTGCTTGACCTTGCGGCGATGATGACACACGCTTTGCCCAACGACTCACCGTGCTTTTGTCCACTGCCAGATCACCGTAGACATTCTGCAAGCGCCTATGAATATCTGAGATGCCCTGGTTTTCCGCCAAAGAAACTCGATCACTGCCCATTGTTTGCAATGCACATCCGTTACAGACGCCATTTTAACAGCTCCGTACAGCGCTGCCACCTGTCGGAAGTCATTTAAACTATACGAGACGAAGCGGGAATGTTTGAAAATATTCCACAAGAAATTTCCGGTTATTTCAACCAAAATTGGCCGAGAAAAAAAATGTGTTGCATTACTTATTGAACTGCCCTCGTATGTAGATGTAGAACCTGCGATATCAGTTTTTATCATCAGGTAACAAATTTGATCAAAAGCTTCAAAACTGCTATTACGTCATAGAGAGGGAAAAAAAAGCATATCCCAAGAAGGCTGCATAGAAATCCATTCCATTGTACTCCGCGTTACCTTCTCCAGTATGCGGCGAAAGGATGTGCTATGCACGGTTTGTTGCCAAATTGTATGATGGAACACAATCTTATATAAATGTAACCTAAGCTTGTTTTTCTAAAGAGAAACAAGGATTTGATTGTAAGAGTGGGGCGTTGATAATGTGTGCAGGATGTTGAGAAAATCACCACATCCTCCCTTTTTAAGGTGAATATGGCTCAAGAGACCAAATCATAAACAATAAATAAAAAGAACTAACTTTATATGTGAAGTTCTCGTGTATGCCTTACAGTGTCTTCCTGGAAATTCATTTGTAATCTCAAATTTTCCTTTCATTTCCTTGCCTTTTATGAAAATATTAAAAATTACTATACATTGAGCATTATTTAGGTTTGATTACAGTGAAATGTTAAAACTGAAAATTAAAAAAACCCAAAGATTCTCGGATTCCTGTTTTGTGCTCATTCCCCTGTGCCATCTTCTGCCTAGAACCTAAGGTAACATAAACAGCTCTTGGCTGGCACGACACGCCCAAAAAATGCAATTTTTATGATTCCGTACTTCAATTGGCAAAATCGAAACCTTGCAGGATTTCTTTATTGTCCGCAAGTCTGTCTTTCTGTCTGTCTGTTCGACTGTTGACAACCGCTCCTCTCAGGGACGTGTAGACGTATCAAGCTGAAGTTTATGCCACACAATAAAGTCTACGGTTCCTTGGCGGTGTTCAAAATCGAAGCTTCTAAGTCAATGCAATCAAAACATGCGGCCATTTAGGGTCACTCGCTAACTCATCTGTAGGGTACTTCTCGTTGTCTTAGAATCATGAAAGCTTGCAAGATGTAACGTTTCACATTACAACTGGAAAATGGAAATGGAGTCCCATGTTACTTGACAGAGCGTAGGGGAACGATGCGGGAGACCCGCACCGTCGTACTCGGCAAGGTCCTAATGGAGGTAGTTTGCCGTTGCCATCCGCCGACCGTAATGGGGATGAAGGATGATGATGATTAAGACGACACAACAACACCCAGTGAAAATCCCTGACCTTGCCGCGAATTGAACCCGGGACCGCGTGCTGGGGACGCGAGAACGCGAGACCACGAGCCACGGACAAGATTAGAGCTAAAGGAAAAAATTTTCAAAATGAATTTGTAAGTATGTCACAAAATGGTTCAAATTGCTCTGAGCACTATGGGACTTAACAGCTGTGGTCATCAGTCCCCTAGAATGTAGAACTACGTAAACCTAACTAACCTAAAGACATCACACACATCCATGCCCAAGGCAGGATTCGAGCCTGCAACCATAGCGGTCACGCAGTTCCAGACTGAAGCGCCCAGAACCGCACGGCCACACCGGCCGGCTAAATATGTCACACGAACCATAAATTTTTTCGTCATTTTTTTTTACTTGGCTCTCTGTCTGTCCGTCCGTACGTTAAGACCCCTTTCGCTCAGGAAAGAGCAGACATATATGAAGTTGGATGTACGTCATATTTTAGGGCCTATAGCCCCTTGACGCAGTTATAAATGTAAGCTTGTAAGTCAGTACAGTAAAAAGATAACGGCTGTTTGTCTAATATATTTCAATGATCTTAAACTCAGTCATCAAAACTGATAGGGTACTTCCCTCTGACCCAGAATAATGAAATCGGCAAGAAGCAAGTTTTAACAGCACAAGTAAGAGATAAAATATCACAAACTTTTTATTTTCTAATGATATAACAAAAAAATTTCGTTACTTAAATTTTATCCAACTTCAAACACACCATTTTTGGATGTGAGGTCCGCCAGTAATGCAAAACATCCTTTTTCTCACTACCCAAACGTTTCCGCACCACTGTGCCATCATCAGTGGGTTTCCGTTTTTATTCATTCTTTTCATTTAGTGTGCAAGAATTTTCTTGATCACTTTTGTGATAATTACTAACAGGTGGCTTGTCATTAACACAAAAAGAAAATTCATGCACACCAAATGTAAAGAATAAATAAAAACGAAAACCCACTGATGATGGCACAGTGGTGCCAAAACATGTTTGGGTACTGAGAAAAACGGTGTTTTGCATAACTAGCGGACCTCACATCCAAAAATATTAACTGCAAACACGACCAATACAAGGAGCTGCAAATCAAAAAGATGGATATTTAAACATAAAATCAAAATATTCTCGAAAATCTTTCAATTCCAGTAATCGATATCTTGCTAACATCAATGTCCATAATAGGAAAAAATCGTTGAGATTTTCGATTCGCGAATGTATTAACTGTATATGTAAATAATTACGTTTATTGGGAACCCTCACAGTGTGAGTTCATCAGGCACCTCTCCAATGTTTTTCATATCCTAAACGATTGTTCATCTGGAGCTACCCACTTCAGTCACTTTCAAATCGATCCAACGCCTGCACACACTATAAATTTGGACGAAATCGGGGTTGAGTAGGCTTGGTCCCCTTATCTGAGTCCACAGTTTGTGTTAACACAAAAAAAAATAGAAGTACTAACTTTAGAATATTATTTTGTTCACGGACGTGCATTCGCAGTCATCCCCCTTTCTTTATTAAGAAGGAGAGGAACGAGAAAAAATGTCCGTAACCGTTACGTACGACAAGCAGTATGCTCCTCAGTTCTTCACTATCGGCACATTTCTTGTTCTGAAAGTTCAAGAATGATGGTAGCAATTGTGATAGTGTTTGAGTGTCGTCATTGTGCTGGAGCAGCGAGCGTGGCTGTAGTGCGGCGTTAGTGGAGTGACGGTGAGCGTAACAGACAGTGCTGGGGTGGGGTGGATGGCCCGGCGTGGTGTGGCACTGCGCGCGCCGCTATTGTGGGGGCGGCGGCCGCACAGTGGACGCGACCGCAAGTGGCTCTGGCGCCGGGGGCGACTACTGTGCGCCCTGCAGGCCATTAATTGTGCGCCGGGCTTTGTGTTCGGCGGGCGGCGGCGGCAGCGGCGGCGGTAGCGGCCGTCGCGCCTGGAGCGTCCGCAGCCCGCACAACTTTGCCCGAGGACCACGCGTGCAACACGGAGAGCGTGCGAGGCCGCCACTTGCTGTTGCATCCTCTGTGTCTAGTGTGAATCTGCACATTTGTATTAGTCACGGAAACACGAACATCTTCTATTGTCTGCACGTAAACTACATATATTTTCACTTATAAGGGCTGTATTTATTCTACTCCCTAAACAGCCGCAATAAATAATTTGCTGAATGTATTTTGAGAAAGTGGAAATGTGTACGACACACCACATTCCAATTATATCGTGCCAAATATGGTAGTCATAAATTTAGCTTCAAAAATGCTTTAATTGTGAAGTATAGCCTAAAACTTTCGTCCCCTTTTTTTCGACCCCCCAGGAGTTTTTCCAAAAACTATGAAACAGCTATTTTTTTAATTCCAACCGACGAGCGAAATAGGTATTTTGATAGATTTATCTTTAGAAATTATTTTAGAAGGAAATAATTTCATAAAACATTTCATTTCCTTTTACACCTTCTGTAAGTAGGCTGTTTAGGTTTTTATATTGGTAACGCCACATAGCGCTCTGTATGAAAATTACTGGTTGTGCTGTGTGCAGTCTACGGCTGGTTGGCATTGTTGAAATATTCGCTATTGTAGCGTTGCGCAGTAGGAGGTGAGCCGCCAGCAGTGGTGGATGTGGGGACTGCGATGGCGGAGTTTTGAGAGCGGATGAACTGATATATATATATATATATATATATATATATATATATATATATATATATATATATATATATATACTTTTGAACACTATTAAGATAAATGCAATGTTTGCTCTCTATTAAGATGTTTCATTTGCTGACTATGCCAATCAGTAGTTGGAAACTTTTATTTAGCTGGCAGTATTGAAGCTCACTGTATTGCTGTAGTTCGAGTCAAGAAGATTTTTGTGAGGTGAGTGATTCACGAAAGGTATAGATTATTGTTAGTCGGGGCCATTCTTTTGTAGGGATTATTGGAAGTCAGACTGCGTTGTGCTAGAAATATTGTGTGGCAGTTTAGTAATGATCAGAATATGTAAAGAGAGAAATGTCTGAGTACGTTCAGTTTTGCTCAGCTGTTTGATAATCAAATAACGTAAGGGGTTTATCAGCAAAGTAATTCATTAATTTTTCCAAGGGATGAATTTTGAAAAACACTGGGACACTTTATTTTTATTTGTAACGAAGACTACAAATACCAATTATCATAAATGTAGCTTTAAAAACACTTCAGTAGTTTTTTAATAACCATTTATCTCGAAGAAAGATTTCATCCCCTGTTTCACTGAGATAGGGGTGGAATTTCCTAAAATACTTATGTTTCTCCATTTCTAACGCAGAAACCAAATATTGATTTTCGTAGGTGTTTCCTTAATAGCGGCATTTTTCAAAAAAATTTTCGTCCCATATTTCATGCCCTTAGGGGCCCAATTCCTAAATGTTCTCCTCAAACGACGTCTACTGTTTAAGATCAACAATCACTGGAAATTTCAGGCTTCTTTCCTTATTAGTTTGGGCTGCGCGATCATGAATGTTTGAGACAGTCTGTCGGGATGTTGCCTTTTATATATAGAGATAACACGTAATGTGCCCAATGAAAAGAGCTGCCAATTGTAGTGTAATGGCAGACTACTGGTGACGCACTGGTGAATAAATATCGGAATATACCTGGAATTAATATACGTCAGAAGTTCGAATTGTACAACTAAAACTGGTGAAGGTCTTTGTGTTATTCAAAAGGCAATTGAGGACCTCAGAGTAAAAAGGATTAAACCTTTAATTGTATTGAAAGAAAGACTATGCGCACAGTCTCTAAGTACAGAAAAATTAAAAATCTAAAACCAGATCATAATAAGTGATAAGTGTATCCCGTATTTGACGTCGCTTCAGATTAATCTGATGATAAAGGCACTACCTTTCATAGGGCAAAGGTTCGACAAAAAAAAAAAAAAAAAAAAAGCACACACATCCATGCCCGAGGTAGGATTCGAACCTGCGACCGTAGCAGTCGCGCGGTTCCGGACTGCAGCGCCTAGAACCGCTCGGCCACCTCTGCCGGTGTTCGATTACACATTGCTTCAGTATTTAAGGTGATATTAAATGTATGAGTGCAATATAGACGAGTGAAAATTATTATAAATGATGACTTATTTATTGAGATTGTTAAGCCTATGTAGCTTCGTAGCAAGGTACAGCTTAACCTAATATATATACTGCATTGTCAAAACGAACTGTGGAATAATATTTGCAACGTAGAGATTGCTGTACGGACACGTACAGAAAATTAGTAAATAAAAAATATATATATATATTTCTGGCATGGTTGAAGCGGTTATTCAAAATAATAATGGTACCTAGAAAGTTTCGAGTGGTCGTCTAAGAGGACAAAGGTACATGTTGAATTCTGGAAACTTAAGCTTCTCCCGGCGTATAAAATATTCAAACAACTTACGGGAATACAACCGAAGGACGTCTTCGACAACTGTCGATACTTCACAGGTGAATGCCTGCTGTTGAAAAACGCACAATACAACGAGAGATCGCTGTACACAAAAGTTTAACCTCTTCGCTGGCAAAGAACTAACACGAAGTGTATTATATTGCCTTCCGAAGATGCACACAGAAACGGTTCCTCTTATATCTATTGTCAGCAACAGTTGTTCTCCGACTCAACGTGTGGAAAACACCATGCTACTCTGTTGAGCCCACTAGTAGGTTGGTGTGCAAATAACGTTAGAATCTCGGTGGAATTTTTACGTCTAATGGAGGAACAGCGCCTGAAACACTCAGTAAACATACATTTGTTTTCCTAGGTCATCGTTATTAACTTTCATTTTCCAAATTTCTCCGACCTCCATGCACCCAAATTAGCGAGACCATAACTTATAATTCGGAAATTACAACAAACATAAAACCATCCAAAACTTAAACCTAATACGTACACACACATAAATAAATCCCTTATATACCCGCAAAAGCCTGATTTATATGCATACTGTGCACTGATTTTTTGACTTGGTACCGTTCACAAAATAATTGAGTTCTCCGACCTTCTCGCACCCAAATGTGCGTCTAAGCTCTCTCTTTATAATTGCACAGACGTGAAAAAATAAATAAATAGATAAATAAAATATCCCTATGCGACTAAACAACACACAAGCTACAATAAACCCAGAAATAAAACATTGCAAATTACTCCTCCAAAAAATCGTCTCTTCCATTTCCAGAGTACACATATCCTGTTCGATCCACCCCTCAATTTCGTACTTGTCGCAAAATAATTCAGTAAATGCATCTTTCGTGCCAATTTCATTTTTTCTCCCTTCTGGACCTCTCGCTATCTTAAACTTCTCTCGAGTTCGCAAATGAGGCAATAACGATCGTAATGTTCTACCGTACCATCGCCAATCAGCAACAGTAAAATCACATTCCAGCTTAAGATGCCATTCTGTCCAAATATCTGTTCCTATATTAGAATCAAAATCACTATATTGTCCCGTAAAATTATCGACATTAGTAGCCTCGACATCATTATCATGAAATAAAGTATTACTTTTTACGTCCACGGCATTACAAACACCTTCACAAACAGCATTTTCGACAGCCGCTGATACATCATACAACTCGCTACAAAAAACCCCATTTACCTCCGTTGATAAATCACCAATATAAGAACCGTTCATAGTTTAATAATGCCATGCCGTCACATAACATAAATTATAGTTTCAGCGTTGTGCAATTTCAGAATCAACAGTACCACTAAATTACTCTGCGTTTTGATTTAAACCTGAGCATAATACCTTTTGCTCTCCTACACGCTCCTGCACCACATTAATTTCATATCGCACATCAAATTCAGATCCACATATATTCTTAAACGAACTTTCAAGATCCACAGATCCATCCATACTTTCAGGTTCACATCCATTAGAAGAAATATACGCACAGATTCGTACCTGTGAAGTATCAATACCAGCAGCTTCAACTTTCGTAAATTCTGCACATAGAACATCATTACTACCTTTCTTCAAAAATAATCCACAAATATCCGCCAACACCCACACAAATTCATCAACAACTGACGAGACTAATGCTACGCCGCCATTGTTGACCTCCTTAACAAGTTTCGCCATCACAATATCACCTGGAACATCATTACATTCATCAGTATAATCGTTACCGGTGGTTAGTATCTCTTTAGAATTATATATACCATTTAACTCCACCAAATTCAGCTGCACCCCAGCCCCCTTTAGGCAATTAGAATCTTTCACTGTATTAAAATTCACACACTCTTTCGTCTCACATTCATAGAACAAATCATTTTGCCCTAAATCGTCGTCATCGTCTTTATCGTTATCTCTCATTATCTTATGATTACTCCTTTTACGTACGATCTGTTTTGCAAATTTATCTATTTGGTTCTCATCTCTTACTAACTGTACTTCAAAATTCGGACGCCTTTCTGCCGATTTATTAACACCTATAACATATCCGTTTACTCGCGTCCTATTCAGCGCCGGTTTATTTTGCCATCTCAGGACCTGAGATGCGGCGAAACTTTGTTCCCAGTTCCTCCATTACGCTGGTTCATTACCACAGGTGCCGGTCCCTCAAATCTACGTTCTTCGTGTCGATCCCTGTGACTAAAGCATCCGCTCCCATTACACCTGTGAAATGTATCATTGGGCGTGTTCTTATTACCGTTTCCCATATCAAAACTGTAGTTTCCATTCCGTTGATAACTTTCCGGATGCCTTTCATAATAATTACTCAGAGTGTAGTTATGACCTCCACTCTGAAAAATATATGTCTGCTTACTATGCAGAAAAATTGGAACTGGCGTTGAAATTTAAACCGTAAAGTCCAAAAATTCGTCTATTGAGTTGCTAGGATTGTGCACTAGGTCCCACTGCAAATTTTCCGGTAACCGCCCTTCAAACAAGGTAATTTCAGCAAGCACTCCCAATGGATCTTTCACATGCATTAATCTCGCAAGTTCACGTTTACAAAATTCTCGCATCGACCCGTTCCCGTATTTAAATGTTGGCCCGTTCAGAAACTCATTTTGGGGTCGCGTTTGCTTCGCTTACTTCCAGAACCTGTTCAGGAAACTACTCAAATATTTTGTAGGTGGTGACGTATCACTGTGTATATTTGCCCACGATTGCGGCTCACCTTCCAAATGTCTTTTCACGAATTTTCTCTTCGCTTCGTCAGACATACCCCTTATAAAACCGTCCATGCATGCTGCTAGAAAATTTACTGGATGATATTTCCCGTCATCTGCAAAATATTTGACCGCTCCCGAGTTCATCCACGGAACACTGATCACTGTATTGGTTTGATGTGCAGCTAAAAAGTTCAGTTCGCTTTTTATTTCATTGATTTGCTTTATAACTTCACTACTTTCAATTTCAGTGCCAGATACTACTTGTTCCTTTATCTCTTTCATCTCCCCTTTACCACTCCGAACGGATAAGTTGCTAATAGCCCCTGTCTTCTCAGCCGTTAGAGCGTCTTGCATACTCATACAATTTCTTACATTGTCTCCCAGACCTGCCTGCAACTTCTCCACCTTATCACTGAACTTTATCTCCGCTTGATCTACCTTAGAGTGAAGTATTTCAATGTCATCAGAAATATTGCCCATTTCATCGCGAATGGTTTTTAATTTTCCATCTATCAGTTCCTCGATTTCACTAGCAAATTTACCTACTTCGTCTTCCACAACTGAAGCTATATCCTATCGAACCGAATCAATTTTTAAATTTACGTGAACATATTTGTTTTAACAGAGTCAAATTTTAAATTTACGTCACCCATATCGGTTCTAACAGGATCTATTTTGGATTCCATATCGGTTTTAACAGAATCAATTTTGGATCCCAAACCTCTTCTCATTTGCATTAATTGCGACATCATCTCTCCCCCAAATTCATCTCCCTTGCCTGATTTCGGATTATTTGCCATACTAAATTCACTCTTCCTCTCCGACTTTTGGCTAAGTGGCTCGCTAGTATTTTCGGTCCCACCTAAACTGGTCAAGTGCTTAATGTTAGCGACGTCTATTATTGGCGATGGAACTACAGAATCATACATAATCTCGCTATCAGCGCAGGTACTTATCTTTGATGTGCTGGATCCTTCTGCCATTCTATTGCTGCCGATGTTGAAGTTGAAGCCGACGCTGAAGAACTCGTAGACTCCGCTGTGGTACTGCAACGGTCGCTGCGTGATGAATCGCCGTTGAAGATACCGCTGCTGGCTGGAACCACGTGATTTCGGGGTCGCCTCTTCTTCCGAGTTACTTTTCTATCACTCCTAACCATTGCTAAAACTCGTTGCACACAAATTTTGCAAAATTCTTAGCTCAGAGCCCCCACGCAAACTGCCTAAATTGCCACATACTTAAGCCCTAGGTCACAGAACGTCACTAACTGTGAGTTACAATTTTCATTTCACAACTATTAAAGAAACTTAATATTCACCCATCACATTTAACTTTACCGAGATGTCCTGCCTATCGAAGTTCAGATAACACTTATGGAAACATTTTTCAGAATTCTAATCCTATTCTAAACTTTCCAGAGTTCATATTCCGCAACTAACACTTTCCAAAATCCAATCCTGTTCCCTCACTTTGCAAGATTCTTATCCCTCAACTAACACATTCCAAGTTCCTATTCTGGACGAGCCCCCAATTACGAGCTAACATCCCAGAGAATTTTCGGGCTCAAATGGGGTTCCTCTTCGTCGAAATGTCTTGACTCAAACTCGTCTAGCTGTTGAACCGCACGTGTCGCATTACTCACCCTAAATTAGACACTTGTCACCCTTTGGTTAAATTGTCTGGCTGCTGATAAGTTTGCGAAATACAAGGTCAACATATAATAACAGTAATAATAAAATCGGGAACTAAATTAACGTCCCATAAATGATGTAGACCACACAGTAGCGATTTGGTTAGAACAACATTTATTCAGAAAGCAAACTAATAGCGGAAGTTGTCGTATATAAAATTACTATTGCAATCGACGCATAACCATTTGACACAGTTCGATCATTCACAATATCGCGGAAAACAAGTGCGATATTCCATACGAAAAGTTAGAGTTTACACCAGTCTCGTTGCAGTCCCGCAATATCACACAACGCGAAATTTCCTGAGTCGTTTCTCTTCCAAGGTACCTAAAGAGGTTTTTGAGTCTCCACCAGCAGTATCCCTCTGGTGTCTAGACCAGCACTGTCTCTCTCTGCCCGTCTCCAGCCACGTTTTCCCGCCGCCGAACATCGTCTCTCAACTGACTAGGGCAGTTCCCTTTTTGAAGCCATCCATCTTTATGGCTACAGCTAATTCTATATTACTTTACATTTTAACATATATAAGTAATCATGAACCATGGACCTTGCCGTTGGTGGGGAGGCTTGCGTGCCTCAGCGATACAGATGGCCGTACCGTAGGTGCAACCACAACGGAGGGGTATCTGTTGAGAGGCCAGACAAACATGTGGTTCCTCAAGAGGGGCAGCAGCCTTTTCAGTAGTTGCAGGGGCAACAGTCTGGATGATTGACTGATCTGGCCTTGTAACATTAACCAAAACGGCCTTGCTGTGCTGGTACTGCGAACGGCTGAAAGCAAGGGGAAACTACAGCCGTAATTTTTCCCGAGGACATGCAGCTCTACTGTATGATTAAATGATGATGGCGTCCTCTTGGGTAAAATATTCCGGAGGTAAATTAGTCCCCCATTCGGATCTCCGGGCGGGGACTACTCAAGAAGACGTCGTTATCAGGAGAAAGAAAACTGGCGTTCTACGGATCGGAGCGTGGAATGTCAGATCCCTTAATCGGGCAGGTAGGTTAGAAAATTTAAAAAGGGAAATGGATAGGTTAAAGTTAGATATAGTGGGAATTAGTGAAGTTCGGTGGCAGGAGGAACAAGACTTTTGGTCAGGTGATTACAGGGTTATAAATACAAAATCAAATAGGGGTAATGCAGGAGTAGGTTTAATAATGAATAAAAAAATAGGAGTGCGGGTTAGCTACTACAAACAGCATAGTGAACGCATTATTGTGGCCAAGATAGACACAAAGCCCATGCCTACTACAGTAGTACAAGTATATATGCCAACTAGCTCTGCAGATGATGAAGAAATAGATGAAATGTATGACGAGATAAAAGAAATTATTCAGGTAGTGAAGGGAGACGAAAATTTAATAGTCATGGGTGACTGGAATTCGTCAGTAGGAAAAGGGAGAGAAGGAAACATAGTAGGTGAATATGGATTGGGGGGAAGGAATGAAAGAGGAAGCCGCCTTGTAGAATTTTGCACAGAGCATAACTTAATCATAGCTAACACTTGGTTCAAGAATCATGAAAGGAGGCTGTATACATGGAAGAAGCCAGGAGATACTGACAGGTTTCAGATAGATTATATAATGGTAAGACAGAGATTTAGGAACCAGGTTTTAAATTGTAAGACATTTCCTGGGGCAGATGTGGATTCTGACCACAATCTATTGGTTATGAACTGCAGATTGAAACTGAAGAAACTGCAAAAAGGTGGGAATTTAAGGAGATGGGACCTGGATAAACTGAAAGAACCAGAGGTTGTAGAGAGTTTCAGGGAGAGCATAAGGGAACAATTGACAGGAATGGGGGAAAGAAATACAGTAGAAGAAGAATGGGTAGCTCTGAGGGATGAAGTGGTGAAGGCAGCAGACGATCAAGTAGGTAAAAAGACGAGGGCTAATAGAAATCCTTGGGTAACAGAAGAAATATTGAATTTAATTGATGAAAGGAGAAAATATAAAAATGCAGTAAATGAAGCAGGCAAAAAGGAATACAAACGTCTCAAAAATGAGATCGACAGGAAGTGCAAAATGGCTAAGCAGGGATGGCTAGAGGACAAATGTAAGGATGTAGAGGCTTGTCTCACTAGGGGTAAGATAGATACTGCCTACAGGAAAATTAAAGAGACCTTTGGAGAGAAGAGAACCACTTGTATGAATATCAAGAGCTCAGATGGAAACCCAGTTCTAAGCAAAGAAGGGAAGGTAGAAAGGTGGAAGGAGTATATAGAGGGTTTATACAAGGGAGATGTTCTTGAGGACAATATTATGGAAATGGAAGAGGATGTAGATGAAGATGAAATGGGAGATAAGATACTGCGTGAAGAGTTTGACAGAGCACTGAAAGACCTGAGTCGAAACAAGGCCCCGGGAGTAGACAACATTCCACTAGAACTACTGATGGCCTCGGGAGAGCCAGTCATGACAAAACTCTACCATCTGGTGAGCACGATGTATGAGACGGGCGAAATACCCTCAGACTTCAAGAAGAATATAATAATTCCAATCCCAAAGAAAGCAGGTGTTGACAGATGTGAAAATTACCGAACTATCAGTTTAATAAGTCACAGCTGCAAAATACTAACACGAATTCTTTACAGACGAATGGAAAAACTGGTAGAAGCAGACCTCGGGGAAGATCAGTTTGGATTCCGTAGGAATGTTGGAACACGTGAGGCAATACTGACCTTACGACTTATCTTGGAAGAAAGATTAAGAAAAGGCAAACCTACGTTTCTAGCATTTGTAGACTTAGAGAAAGCTTTTGACAATGTTGACTGGAATACTCTCTTTCAAATTCTGAAGGTGGCAGGGGTAAAATACAGGGAGCGAAAGGCTATTTACAATTTGTACAGAAACCAGATGGCAGTTATAAGAGTCGAGGGGCATGGAAGGGAAGCAGTGGTTGGGAAAGGAGTGAGACAGGGTTGTAGCCTCTCCCCGATGTTATTCAATCTGTATATTGAGCAAGCAGTAAAGGAAACAAAAGAAAAATTCGGAGTAGGTATTAAAATTCATGGAGAAGAAGTAAAAACTTTGAGGTTCGCCGATGACATTGTAATTCTGTCAGAGACAGCAAAGGACTTGGAAGAGCAGTTGAATGGAATGGACAGTGTCTTGAAAGGAGGATATAAGATGAACATCAACAAAAGCAAAACGAGGATAATGGAATGTAGTCAAATTAAGTCGGGTGATGCTGAGGGAATTAGATTAGGAAATGAGACACTTAAAGTAGTAAAGGAGTTTTGCTATTTAGGGAGTAAAATAACCGATGATGGTCGAAGTAGAGAGGATATAAAATGTAGACTGGCAATGGCAAGGAAAGCGTTTCTCAAGAAGAGAAATTTGTTAACATCGAGTATAGATTTAGGTGTCAGGAAGTCGTTTCTGAAAGTATTTGTATGGAGTGTAGCCATGTATGGAAGTGAGACATGGACGATAACTAGTTTGGACAAGAAGAGAATAGAAGCTTTCGAAATGTGGTGCTACAGAAGAATGCTGAAGATAAGGTGGGTAGATCACGTAACTAATGAGAAGGTATTGAATAGGATTGGAGAGAAGAGAAGTTTGTGGCACAACTTGACTAGAAGAAGGGATCGGTAGGTAGGACATGTTTTGAGGCATCAAGGTATCACAAATTTAGCATTGGAGGGTAGCGTCGAGGGTAAAAATCGTAGAGGGAGACCAAGAGATCAATACACTAAGCAGATTCAGAAGGATGTAGGTTGCAGTAGGTACTGGGAGATGAAGAAGCTTGCACAGGATAGAGTAGCATGGAGAGCTGCATCAAACCAGTCTCAGGACTGAAGACCACAACAACAACAACAAGTAATCAAAGCTTGATTACTTTCACGTTCTACATAAAGTAACAATAACATCAATTACGTAATGATCGTTAAACTCTTTTACATAAAATCAATAAAATTTCCTTCTTAGCTTTGAATGCCACGGCTAGTAGCCTTGCACCAATGTGCTTTCTGAGAAGTAAATAATGAACAAAGGTAACTATTATGCACTAAATATTCTATTACCTAATGATTCAAGAAGGTGTCATACTGTTATCGTTCAATGTGCTTTGTGTGTAGGATATGATGATATGATGCCTAAATGAAAATGCTAATAATTTAAGTATACTATATTCTTTAAATAAATAAAGTTGCAGAGTTGATATATGCAACATTTGTCGTTTTAATGATGCGCTTCTATATGAAATGTCGATCGTTAAGATGGACTAAAGCGTTCAGATTTTAGCATTCAGGTCTTTGTTACAAAACTTGTGAATTTCATTTTAACAGTAAATCCTAAACTGTTATAGGTATGATCAATATTCGAGATTCATTGGGATCAACATGAAAAGTTATGGAGGATGGGAGATTAAAATTACTGTGGCTTGACTCCCTGCATTACTACAGAATTAAATAGTTTTCGTATATGTTACCCTTTATGGCCGATCTTAGGTCCGCCATATTTTAACACTGCTACGTCTCCTTGGCCACACATGGCTTCTTCTGGGTTTCTATATGACGTAGGTTCTCGTCTGTCTCACTCGCACACTATAGCTCTTAGGCCACAACAGACAACAGACGCCTGTGAGTATCTCCATGTCGTTGAGAATCTGCGTCCTTTGTGGCATCTGGTCCTGTGCTATAGGGTTACTTTCACAATTCCTGAAGGCTGACCCTTTCGGCCATATACTTAAATGAGAGTGAAATGCGGGTTAACTGATAATGCTTTATTACAGGTGAACATAAGTTTTCGTAGCTAAGATGCGTGTTAAATTTCTGGTCATAGGTGTGGAACTTGTAAGCACCAATTAATAAAGAGATAAATAATGCCAGTGCAGAAAAAACGGCATTTGTTGAAGACGCCACCCTCCCGCATTCCCATTAGAAGTTTAAGTACTTTACTTAAATGAATACTCACTGGCTCGGAAAAGAAATGTTCTCAGATTAAAATCGAGGCGCTACGAACATTTACTTGTTGAACATATCGATCAACGGAAGACACCAAGCGTGGCGTCGATAGTTTCGACGCCACAACGTAGGTGCACACTCTCGCAAGTTGGCACTACGAGACAAGACTAACTACGCCGACCACAGTGCCCTCCAGCCGACGCTGGGAAGCTGACAGATTTCCGTGTTTATTTCGGCCCCTTTTGTCAACAACAGACGGCCTGGAAATATCGCTTCTACTACCGAGTGGGCTAGCTTGCTATTAAGACTTTGTATTAGTTGCGTTCAGCTAAAGTTTGGACAGCAACGAGTATTTGTTAACT
This sequence comes from Schistocerca nitens, assembly GCF_023898315.1. NCBI lineage: Eukaryota > Metazoa > Arthropoda > Insecta > Orthoptera > Acrididae > Schistocerca > Schistocerca nitens. The sequence continues at coordinate 24,648,500 of NC_064620.1, read as the reverse complement.
TTGAGATTATACGGAACAGTCATCCTAACTTCACCGGATTGTACATCGACTATGGATTCACAGCTACGTGCTCATCCTAGCCTAAGTTATGTACACATTCGATATTTACTTGTGTTTTTGGCCCTATTACAAGTGTTGGAGTTACCTGCAGTACCGAAGTGCTTCACCTCTCCTGCTCCTACTCGCTTCCTTCACTCTCGGCCTATGTTACAGAAGCAGTTCACAGGAGCAGACCTACGCACCGATGTACAGCTATGATTTCAAATTGTTAGTTTTGGCCAGGGGCTACCATGTTTCACTTCACTGTTGTCTTCGATATATTTCGACGTAGAGTACATCGTTCCTGCAGATAGTAAAAGTTACTGCAGCTCACATCTGTCAGCCAGTTGTCTTTCTATCTCTCTCTCTCTCTAGCTTTTTTCTAGCTGTCATCTGCAACCCATCACGAATATTCCTGTCCTGCACTATTATTTTCGTCTGGGAGTATCACTTGCAAATATATGTTTGATGAATACCAGTTTATGTATTGCCCACACTCATTACCCATAACTGCTCCATCTAGTACCACTGACGCTACACCCTGATGTCTTAATATATGTCTGATCATGCTGTCGTTCCTTATGGTGAATATTTTCTGTATGTTCCCTTCTTCATCGATTGAGTGGAGAACTTCTTCGTTTCTTACCTTATCATTCCAAATAATTTTCAACATCGTTCTATAGCACCACATCGCAAACGTTTTGATTCCTTTCTTTCCCAGTTTTCGCACTGTCTGTGATTTGCTACCATACGTTGCATACAGTGCAGTCCTCCACACTTACATTTACAGAAATGTCTTACAACTTAGGCCGTGCGTTTGATAGTAACAGACTTATTTTGGCCAGGAACAGACACTTTGGCTGTGCAGGATTACTTTATATGCCCTCTTGCTTAGTTTGCCAAGTGTCATTTTCTTTCCAAGGCATCAATATTCCTTAACTTCTTGTTCTTAGTTTTATGCGACTCTCACCTTTGCTTCCTCTAATTCGTTTCGTCTTTTTTTGATGAGTCATTAGACTGTTAATTCCAACGTTCGATATCAGATCACCCAGAAATTTAAACCCCGTCTTGAATATCGTCTCAAAACTTAAGGAAACAAGATAGATTAAGTAGGCTAATAAATAAGGCTAGGATGTTTAGATTTAAGGAGGTTGGAGATCCGCTATAGCTATGAAGATGTGAAAAGTTTCATTTGAATACCTATAAAAGTATAGCGATAGCGTATCTCTAAAGGGCCAGTTCAGAGCTCGTCTACTGCGTGCAGTGTAATTAAATTAATTCTCTCGCCCAAAATACTTAACTTAGCCACGTCAAAATTTTATTATCAATACTTACCTGCGTGCTGAATGCACATTTAAATTAAGGGCTTCATCGGCCATCAGCAAGGGAAGCTATGATTTATTACGTAACTTAAAGTGATGCGTTACTAGCCCAGCGGCTAGTTGGGAGAGCCGATTTGATCAGGCGTTCCCTTAGCCGTCCGCACCGCGGCTTTATATATAAGAACGCTGCGCGAGGAAGCAAGGCCCCAGTTCTCTCCAGACGCTGAATAACACGCCATCTGTGTCGGGAGTCGCGTCGCGTCGGTATCATTGCTACAAACAGCCTCGGATGCCGTATTCAGTTACTCGAGATACGCGTAACCATGAAATCATTTCAAGTAAAGTGTTAATTCTGGGATGATTTTCATTATGTAGCTTCAGTTTGCGTATTATCGTAATTTCACGTGCCGTCGCGGGACAGACATTCTACCAATTATTTAGCGTGGCGTTTGATGAAATATTTTCATCAAATTATGGCGAGCATTCATTTTAACATTTAATTCAGACATTTATAGTTGCATCAGCGCATTAGACTCTGAACTGCTCTGTTAGTTAGGTTGTATGGATACTTGTGTTTTTCATCTGTGACTTTCAGAATATACTCAACTATTTTGGAATATCGTTTTGATTATAAATCCTGGACAATCTCCTAATTCCTCAGAGCTATAAGCTGCAGCTATAATTGTATTCTCAGATGAAGTGTGCACTAGGAATTCTAATTACAGGCTTCACGTATTGTTAAATCACTTTCTGGTTGCTAAAGTGTAATTAGAGAGCCAGTGTTGAGAACGGCGAAAGACAGCATAATTAACATTCTAAATAATAGGATCTGATTTTACATTCAAACATATATATAGCAATCATATAAATTATCCGCCGCCCCACATATGGTGCATCGGCTGGGAAATCAACTAAGTGAAAGTGATTTTTAACTATTCGGATTCGTGAGTGAAATGCGACACGCAACTGAGTAATAGAACAGTGAAAGTGTTACATGTGCATGTGGACGACGCAATTGGCTTAACAACGCATCTGGATTGACGGAGCTGGCACAGAGTCTAGCGGTGCTGCCGGCATCGCGAGAAGCCAGTTTCACCTCACCGCAGTCGTCCGCTGGAGCAGCCGGAACCGCGCCTGCAATTGCGGGCCACGCAAACACACAACAGCCGTCGGAGTGCCGTCTGCAGTTCAACGTGCCTCGTCGCATCAGTAATCCTTGTACGACGCGCCGGCAACGCCATACGTCGTGCAGAAGGAACTAAGTTAAGTGAAAAGCTGTTAAAAATTTTACTAACCTGCACTAAAAGACTGTCGGCGATGGAACCGCCAAAAATAACTGAAGTTAAACTTAAATCAGAACCTATGTCTGTTGAGGGAACTGTAAATCCAGACAACGGTTCAAGTGTAAATATGCATGAAAGTAGTAATGTTAAGGTGAAATATGAAATATTGTCTCCTGACAGTAGTTTAAAAAGGGGCAATGATTCAATAATAGAGACCCCTGTAGTTAAGCAGAAAGCAGAAATTGTTAATTAATTGGATGACAGTTTATCTGATGAGTTAAAAATGAATCAGTCAATGGAGGTGGTAGAGTTTAAGAAGGAGAAGGTAGATATAACGGATCAATCTGAAGTTTCATTTAGTTTTGATGATTCTGGTATTTGAGCTAGTTTTTCGTCACCTGAGTGTGATAAAAAGACAGCTAGTTAGCAACCCAAAGATGCTGGGGCTGTTGTTTTAAATGTTATATTACAAGCAATAGCTGCCAGACAAACAAATTTTAATAAACGGTTTGAGGCAATGGACAATAAATTAGAATCCAATAATGCTGAATTAAAGTATGAAATTATGGCCAGCCAAACTAATTTTAATAAACGATTGGAGGTAATGGACGATACCTTCAAGGCTGGTTGCAGTAAGTTGAAAGAGGATCTAGACAGTTTGAATTGTAAAATTGATTACAATCATGAGGATATTAAGAAAAAGGTTGCTCAACAATTTTCAGAAATGCATAAAACAGTAAAATCCGAAGTTGCTGAGGTTCGCAGAGACTTCCAAATGGAAGATGCGAAGCTGGAGCACAAGTTAACAGAAAAGATTGAGGCGGAATCTGAACTGTGCTCAGATAGATTTAAAGATGTTAATATAAAAATAAACATATGTCAAGCAGACGTAGATGCAATCAAAACTGATACTACTCATATTGTACAAGGAGTAGATAATGTTGAAATGAAAGTAGCAAACATCAGTACTAACATTGATTACATTGAGAGTAAAGTAGCTTCAGTAACTTCTGGTAATGGTAGTGTACAACAAGTTGTAGCTGCAAACGCCACTTTTATCGGGTGTCGGCAGTTCTTGCGGTTCGATCCAGATAAAAATATCCACCCGCTAGATTTCTGGAACGATTTTGAGGATGTGATTCCACCAACTTGGTCTGAACGAGAGAAAATCTCATTTATTAGAAGCCATTTAGCAGGTGACGCCATGCGTTGGTCAGCTGATGTTATGTTGAAGTGTAAAACATTAGCGGAGTTTAAAACAGCTTTCATTAATGAGTATTGGTCTAGTAATAAGCAAAATGAAGTATTGAGAGAATTTTGGAGTGGAAAACGCTTCAAGGCAGGCAAGGAATCCATTAAAGAGTTTGCTAGGTCATGGATTTCACGTTTGTCACATTTGGACGAAAAGCTGAAACCTGAAATGATAATACTGGGTCTTGAAGCCAAACTGCCATGGTACTGGCAAACTAGAATTATATCTGCCCCTAGAGACAATCTTGATCGTTTCATTGAATATTTGGAACGTGTAGAACGTGTTGCTGCCAATGAGGAGCAAGCACGTAATAACAGAAATGCCAATAACAATAATAGTAATTTTAGGAACGAGCAAAATGGCAATGTAAACATCAGAACAGTAGGTGTTCGCCATCCTAAGAGAGGTAGGAATTGGGGAAATAATTATCAGAACCAACAATGGCGTCCAAGGGATAATAATTTTGTTCCAAACAGAAATATGCATGTAAACAACAGTACGGAAAGTAATGCTGTGCCAGTTAACTATAATGAAAATGAAGGAAACAGTAGTAGAATGAGGCAGGAAAACTAGTTCCCGTCTATGAGGACACTGGCGCTCACCAGGCGGTTACTTTTCCTATGCCAGTAGTTAAGGGAATTGGTAAGACAGATCAGAATACTCAAACTGAACATGTGGATGAAGAGTCGGTAGCACCTAAGGATACAATAGAAATATTAGATCACTCACAGTATTTGATAGATACCGTGTTAGAGACGCTTTCTCAGTGGGAAGAGAAAGAGAAGGGGCAGCAGTGTAACGATAGGGAGGAGCTACAAAATACTGAATTGACAGGTGAAGAAGCAGAAGAAATTCATGCTTATATTTACGATGAAGATGATGTGCTCTTATCTAAAGTGCCTGTGCAGGATGTTGATAATGTACTATTAGTTTTAGGACAGGAGATAAGTGAGAATGTAGAGGGTAGGCTGTTGGGGGTCGATGAACCCAGTAGCTGTGACCAGTTGTCCCTTGAGAAGGAAACCGACGATAATAGAGAAAGTGGTTTAGCTGTAACTAGTGTTATGCCCGGTCTGGAGGCGCAGAATCGCTCAGACTACAGTAATTTGGGTTATGTTCAGCAAACTAGATGTAATGAAGTCGTGCGGTGTTTCGATTTGAAATTAATAGACCGACTGGAAAACGCAGCTGAAAATGTAATTCAGGAAACCCCTACACACTGTGACCTAAATGTAATGAAGACAGATGTCGACCACTTTAGTTGGAGACAAATCCAAAAGGAACTATTAGATGAATTTGAGGAACCACCTGTACAACCTAGAATAAGCCACACTATAATAATAGTGAATATGTTGGGTATCAATGTACGTTGTCTCTTAGACAGTGGAAGTGAGGTGAGTGCAATATCTCAGTCTTTCTTTGATGCATTACCTGGTAAAGACAAGCTTACTGTATTGAGGGTATCAGGACTAAGAATAATTGGTGCTACTGGCAAGGTGTCAAAAACGATAAAGCAAGAAGCTTTACTGCCCTTTAACATTAATGGTAATTTAATTGATCATCCATGTTTAATTATAAACAATCTCAGTATTGAGGTTTTAATTGGCATAGATTTCTTGTCAAAATATCAGAGTGTTGTTAACTTTGAAAGAAGCCAGTTAAAAATGGTCTTGCCAATAACTGGAGTAATTATAGTACCTTTTAGTGATAAACATGTAGTAACTGATGATGAAACTTGGGAGATGCCTGTACGAGTTCTGAAAAATAGGAGGTATTGGGACGAAGGTGTTAATCTTAATACAAGTAAGCTAAACACAGAAGAAGAAGAAGAAGAAGCAATAATTTTGGACAAAATAGATGCTAAATTGCAGGAAATCGATAAAATTTCCGCCAATCAGAAGGAAGAATTGAGACTGGTTCTAAAAAGACATCATAAAGTATTTTCAGATCGACGTGGCGTGGTCAAAGGTTATGAATGAATGCTGTAGGGAGGAGGTTGTTCTGTAACCTCTGCACAGTGTGGCAGCTGTGCAGTCCCAGCTGTGTGATATCTTCTTTCCTTTCAGGTCTCACTCTTTCTTCATCTTTCCTATCTACAAAAATTTCGACCTCTTCTTCCCAACATATTAAATTTTCTGAAGCTAATGAATGCTGTAGGGAGGAGGTTGTTCTGTAACCTCTACACAGTGTGGCAGCTGTGCAGTCCCAGCTATGTGAGATCTTTCCCATTTCAGGTCTCACTCAATCTTCATCTTTCCTATCTACAAAAATTTCGACCTCTTCTTTCCAACACATGAAAATTTTCCGTCGCGGCCATCAATCCATGAGTTCTGGAACCATTATATCCACCGAATAGTGAAAAAAAAACCTAATGTGACAAATCTAACTGTAACATAAACAACAGAGAAGTATGATGGAATTAAGTTACAATGTATTTGAGTAACAAGTATGTATTGTACCCTGGTAATATTGTAAGTACAAAGTGTTGTTTTATTGGAAATGGTCCACCAACAGTAATTTAAAAAGATGTACAAATTCATGTACAAGCAGGATCTGAAGTGGCATGGAAACCTAGAGTATGCATTAGAGCTAACTAAGAAATAGTAAGAGAGAGTGCTTAGTGTTATGAAAAATATGCAGATAAGTAGTAAGAATAAACTCACCTGGTGTAGCAAGGAAAGGTAGTGTAATAGAATTGAACAGTGTTTGTGGTTGAGACGTGAAGGAAACGTCCCTGAAGTATTTATAAGGTTGGAGCTGGCCATTATTTTGGTGCAGTGTGTGACAGGATACACCTACACGTATTGAGGTTATGAGTTGGAGGCGTGAATGCGACCATAGGTACCCTTATGTTAGATGAGACAGAGCAGCTCATGGTGTCCTGTAGGTTTAAGGAATTTAGCATTACGCACGTCCATAATTACTTGATGCACTTTAGTGGTAGGTCGAGAGAGACTACCTGTGGTTTCAGCGTCCGATCGAGTGAAAATGGTTTGCCACGTGGGCAAATTGATCAGCTGCAATACACTATGGATATGAAATAAATGTGCTATCCTGTGCTTTAAATTTTAATAGAGTGAGTATTACTTAAGTTCATACACTAGCAAAGTAAATAAGTAACATAATGGCAGACGTGAAACATTATTTTAGCTCAGCATAAATACACTTCGAGTATGTAAATACATAATTGCAGATGTGGAACCGACACAGCAGCAGAGGACCAATAAGTGGATTTTGTAGTCAACTAAACGTAGTGTGATTTGAACACTCAGAACTGTACTATTACCAAAAGTTACTCACTTGTACAAAGAAGCTGAGAAAACTACTAATCAAATATACTCATACTATCTCTAAGAATAAGGTAATCAAAGATGTCAGCTAAGTGAATAAAATACAGATTTGTCAGAAATATACCGAGCATTGGTTCAGTGTTCCGGCCCAGAAAGAATAAATTGACATTAAATAGGATTCATGATTATATGCCTTGAGCATAAATTTTCTCCAGTACGTGATTAACGGCGTTTTGAGCCATTTGTTTACCGATTTTATGACAGTTAAGTAACTGTAAGAGTAAAATTGAAAAAAGGTCTGTTAACTTTGTTCCAGAAAAATATTGAAGGATTAAATGTATATATCCCCATTTCATTGTGACCCACCCTTAGATATTAAGTGAACAGAGTCTGAGGCACACGTTTTGTTTGTTCTACAGGACAAACCAGATAATGGCAGCCTGGTAGCTGCGTGAAAGCGTGGAGTGACTTGGACACAACTCACAGTGACCCCTCCCCTTTCCCCATGTAATTTAGAGTGAACGTGAAGGACGCACACCATAGCAACTTCCCCTCCTCTACCCTTGTGAATGGAAGTGTAGGACGCCAGCCAAAGCGGCTACAGCCGCGTGTGTAAAAAGTATTTGTGATCTTTCTTTGAGGTTTATAAAAGACTGATAAGAGATAATCATCTGTTTATGTATCATGTTATTTTCTTTGAATTTGTGTATGTAAAAATGTATTTAATGGATTTAAGATTTTCATAATTTTGCATAATTTTATGTGTTTGTTTGTTTAAGGCAATATGTATGCCAAAGTGTTTCATGGACTTTGCTTAAAAATTTTGAGTAATAATGTTGCTTAAGAGGCAGTGAACATGCCCGCAATTTAAATAATTAATGTAGGTAATCAGTTTTCTTTTAATGTTTCCATATGTTTACATTTCAATTTTAAATTTTCATAGGAAGTTAAGCTGTACTCTTGCTTCCCTTTTTGTAATTAATTTTTTTTTCATTCATTAACATTCAGGAAACAAAAAATTTAGGTAGAGGGTGATGTAGGGAAGCAGCCTACTCACGCTGTAGTAAAATCACATCAGTCTTTCCATTGTGTGCCAGCCAGTCCACTGTAACTAGCTCTGACGTCATAAATGTTGCGCAATACTTTAAAAATCAAATAAATAACCTGAAACATTTCTAGCATGTCAGGAATAATACTAAATTAATATGTGTTGAATATCAGTTCGATAACTTAAGCCATTTTCGAAATTTGGACGTTTTTCTGTAACAATCATTGGCGCAACAGAAAAGAGCTAGAGACTTCAAAATTTATATTTAGATTCATCTTTCATAATAATTTAATAAAAACAGTACTCTGGATCACACAAATTAAGATTTTAGTGGAAATTCATGATTTTCTGGTTTTCGTCTCAAAACTTAAGGAAGCAAGATAGATTAAGTAGGCTAATAAATAAGGCTAGGATGTTTAGATTTAAGGAGGTTGGAGATCCGCTATAGCTATGAAGATGTGAAAAGTTTCATTTGAATACCTATAAAAGTAGAGCGATAGCGTATCTCTAAAGGGCCAGTTCAGAGCTCGTCTACTGCGTGCAGTGTAATTAAATTAATTCTCTCGCCCAAAATATTTAACTTAGCCACGTCAAAATTTTATTATCAATACTTACCTGCGTGCTGAATGCACATTTAAATTAATAGCTTCATCGGCCATCAGCAAGAGAAGCTATGATTTAGTAGGTAACTTAAAGTGATGCGTTACTAGCCCAGCGGCTAGTTGGGAGAGCCGATTTGATCAGGCGTTCCCTTAGCCGTCCGCACCGCGGCTTTATATATAAGAACGCTGCGCGAGGAAGCAAGGCCCCAGTTCTCTGAGGACGCTGAATAACACGCCATCTGTGTCGGGAGTCGCGTCGCGTCGGTATCATTGCTATAAACACCTCGGATGCCGTAACCAGTTACTCGAGATACGTGTAACCATGAAATCATTTCAAGTAAAGTGTTAATTCTGGGATGATTTTCATTATCTAGCTTCAGTTTGCGTATTATCGTATTTTCACGTGCCGTCGCGGGACAGACATTCTACCAATTATTTAGCGTGGCGTTTGATGAAATATTTTCATCAAATTATGGCGAGCATTCATTTTAACATTTAATTCTGACATTTATAGTTGCATCAGCGCATTAGACTCTGAACTGCTCTGTTAGTTAGGTTGTATGGATACTTGTGTTTTTCATCTGTGACTTTCAGAATATACTCAACTATTTTGGAATATCGTTTTGATTATAAATCCTGGACAATCTCCTAATTCCTCAGAGCTATAAGCTGCAGCTATAATTGTATTCTCAGATGAAGTGGGCACTAGGAATTCTAATTACAGGCTTCACGTATTGTTAAATCACTTTCTGGTTGCTAAAGTGTAATTAGAGAGCCAGTGTTGAGAACGGCGAAAGACAGCATAAATAACATTCTAAATAATAGGAACTGATTTTACATTCAAAGATATATATATAGCAATCATATAAATTATCCGCCGCCCCACAATACCCTAATGCGGCTCCTAACATCACTATCGAAATATACGTAATTGAATGTGTCAGTTTCAGTTTCTGTTAATACATTTAACGTGAAGTTATACAGATAAATAGCTCTTTATAAAACAAAGCAAAGTGATAAAGGAATATTACATCTAGATTACATCATGGTCAGTTAGAGATTACGAAATCAGATACTGAATTGTAAGGCGTACACAGGAGCAGATATGGACTCAGAACACTTTATAGTAGTGATGAAAAGTAAACTGAAGTTCGAGAGATTATTATGGGAGAATCAAAACGCAAGTAAGTAGGATACGGATGTACTAAGGAACGACGAGACACACTCATAGTTCTCTAAGGCTGTAGATGCAGTTCAGTGGTAGGGTTGTTGTTATCAAAAATTGATAGCAAAATCAGTAGGCAGTAGAGTTGAAGAGTAATGGACATCTCTAAAAAGGGCAATCACAGATGTTGGAAAGAAAAACATAGGCACAAAGAAGGTAATTGCCGAGAAACAATGGATAAAAGAAGAAATGATTCAGTTGATCGAGGAAATAAGCAAGTACAAAAATGTTCCGGAAAATTCAGGTGTACAGAAACAGAGGTCGCTTAGGAATGAAATATATACTAAGTCCAGGGAATCTAGGACGAAATGGCTGCATGAAAACTGTGAAGAAACGTAAAAAGAAACGATTGTCGGAAGGACTGACTGAGCATATAGGAAAGTCAATACAACCTTCGGTGACATTAAAAGGAAGTGTGGTTGCATAAAAAGTGCAACGGGAATTCTACTGTTGAATACAGAGAAGAGAGCGGGTAGGTGGAAGTACACTGAAGGCGTCTGTGGGGGGAAGATTTGTTTGATCTGATAGAAAAAGGAACAGGAGTTGATTTAGAAGAGATAGGGGATCAAGTATTAGAATCGAAATTTAGGAGAGCTTTGGAGGACTTAAGATCAGTTCAGGCAAAAGCAATCGATCACATTCCATTATATTTTCTAAAATCATTGGTGGATGTGGCTACAAAACGATTCTTCACGTTGATGTGTAGAATGTATGAGCCTGGCGACATACCAACTGTTTTTCTGTTAGACGTCATAGCCACAATTCCGAAGACTGCAGGGACTGATATGTCCGAGAATTAAAGCACAGTCACCTTAACATCGCACAGTCACGTTAACAAAACGTTTCAAATGGCTCTGAGCACACTGGGACATAACATCTGAGGTCATAAGTCCCCTAGAACATACAACTACTTAAACCTAACTAACCTAAGGGCATCACACACATCCATGCCCGAGACAGGATTCGAACCTGCGACCGTAGCGGTCACGCGGTTCCAGACTAAAGCGCCTAGAACCGCACGGCCACACATGCCAGCAGTCACGTTAACACCTCATGCATCCAAGTTAATAACAAGGATAATATACAGATGAATGGAAATTAAAACTGAGGATGACGATCAGTCTGGCTTTAGAGAAGGTAAAGGTACAAGAGAGGTAATGCTGACGTTGCGGTTGATAATGGAAGCCAGACTAATGAAAAATCAAGACATGATTGGATTTGTCGACTTGAAAAAAGCTTTCACAATGTAAAATTGTGCACTATGATCGAACTTCTGAAAAAAATAAAGTAAGCTATAGGTAAAGACGGATAATATTCTATATGTAGAAGAGCCAAGAGGGAGTAATAAGAGAGGACGCCAAGAACGAAGCGTTAGGAGTAAAATGCGTGTAAGAAACGGATGAGGTCTTTCCCCCCTACTGTTTAATCTACACTCCTGGAAATGGAAAAAAGAACACATTGACACCGGTGTGTCAGACCCACCATACTTGCTCCGGACACTGCGAGAGGGCTGTACAAGCAATGATCACACGCACGGCACAGCGGACACACCAGGAACCGCGGTGTTGGCCGTCGAATGGCGCTAGCTGCGCAGCATTTGTGCACCGCCGCCGTCAGTGTCAGCCAGTTTGCCGTGGCATACGGAGCTCCATCGCAGTCTTTAACACTGGTAGCATGCCGCGACAGCGTGGACGTGAACCGTATGTGCAGTTGACGGACTTTGAGCGAGGGCGTATAGTGGGCACGCGGGAGGCCGGGTGGACGTACCGCCGAATTGCTCAACACGTGGGGCGTGAGGTCTCCACAGTACATCGATGTTGTCGCCAGCGGTCGGCGGAAGGTGCACGTGCCCGTCGACCTGGGACCGGACAGCAGCGACGCACGGATGCACGCCAAGACCGTAGGATCCTACGCAGTGCCGTAGGGGACCGCACCGCCACTTCCCAGCAAATTAGGGACACTGTTGCTCCTGGGGTATCGGCGAGGACCATTCGCAACCGTCTCCATGAAGCTGGGCTAAGGTCCCGCACACCGTTAGGCCGTCTTCCGCTCACGCCACAACATCGTGCAGCCCGCCTCCAGTGGTGTCGCGACAGGCGTGAATGGAGGGACGAATGGAGACGTGTCGTCTTCAGCGATGAGAGTCGCTTCTGCCTTGGTGCCAATGATGGTCGTATGCGTGTTTGGCGCCGTGCAGGTGAGCGCCACAATCAGGACTGCATACGACCGAGGCACACAGGGCCAACACCCGGCATCATGGTGTGGGGAGCGATCTCCTACACTGGCCGTACACCACTGGTGATCGTCGAGGGGACACTGAATAGTGCACGGTACATCCAAACCGTCATCGAACCCATCGTTCTACCATTCCTAGACCGGCAAGGGAACTTGCTGTTCCAACAGGACAATGCACGTCCGCATGTATCCCGTGCCACCCAACGTGCTCTAGAAGGTGTAAGTCAACTACCCTGGCCAGCAAGATCTCCGGATCTGTCCCCCATTGAGCATGTTTGGGACTGGATGAAGCGTCGTCTCACGCGGTCTGCACGTCCAGCACGAACGCTGGTCCAACTGAGGCGCCAGGTGGAAATGGCATGGCAAGCCGTTCCACAGGACTACATCCAGCATCTCTACGAGCGTCTCCATGGGAGAATAGCAGCCTGCATTGCTGCGAAAGGTGGATATACACTGTACTAGTGCCGTCATTGTGCATGCTCTGTTGCCTGTGCCTATGTGCCTGTGGTTCTGTCAGTGTGATCATGTGATGTATCTGACCCCAGGAATGTGTCAATAAAGTTTCCCCTTCCTGGGACAATGAATTCACGGTGTTCTTATTTCAATTTCCAGGAGTGTATAAATCGAAGAAGTAATTGTGGAAATAAAAGAAAGTTTAATTAGTGGTATTAAAATTCAAGGTGAAAGGGTGACAGTGATTCGCTGATGACATTGGTATCCTGAGTGAAAGCGAGGAATTATTACATGATATCCTGAATGGAATGAAGAATCTAGAGAGTACAGGATATGGACTGAGAGTAAATCGAAGAGAGACGGAAGTAATGAGAAGCAGCAGAAATGAGAGCAGAGAGAAATTTAACATCGGGATCGATGGTCACGAAGTACATTAAGTTAAGGAATTTTACGACCTAGGCAGCAAAATAACCAAAGATGGACGCAACAAGGAGGACATCAAAACCATTCCATCCTGGCAAAATGGGCATTCCTGACCAAGATAAGTCTATTGGTATCAAACATAGGTCTTAATTTCTGGACGAATTTTGCGTGAATGTAGGTCTGAAGTACAGCGTTGTATGGTAGTAAAACATGGGCTGTTGCAAAACCTGAACACAAGAGAATCTAAGGATTTGAGAGGTGGTGTTGCAGGTGAATGTTCAAAATGGTTTAAATGGCTCTGAGCACTATGGGACTCAACATCTGAGGTCATCAGTCCCCTAGAACGTAGAACTATTTAAACCTAACTAACCTAAGGACATCACACACATCCATGCCCTAGACAGGATTCGAACCTGCGACCGTAGCGGTCGCGCGGTTCCAGACTGCAGCGCCTAGAACCGCTCGGCCACACCGGCCGACACGTGAATGTTGAAAATTAGGTGGGCTGATGAGCTAATGAATGAGGAGGTTCTACGCAGAATCGGAGAAGAAAGGAATATCAGGAAAACACTGACAAGGAGAAGGGACAGGATGATAGGACAGTTTTTAAGATATCAGGGAATGACTTTCACAGTACTACAGGGAGCTGTCGAGGGCAAAAACTGTAGAGACAGACACAGACTGGAATACATCCAAAAAATAACTGACGACGTAGGTTGCAAGTGCTACTCTGAGATAAAGAGGTTAGTACAGGAAAGGAATTCGTGGGGGGGTCACATCAAACCAGTCAGAAGAACGATTACCCAAAAAAAGTTAACTGTTGCTATTTGAGTTTATATATTGCCATTATGTGACTTGGAGATATTGAGTATAGCTGTATCCATTAGAATATAGAGAGCCAAGCGGAGAAATGGAAACATTTCCGACATGTTCTTCTGTTTGAGATTATTAGAGGGGCGGCAGCAGCGAAGGCAGCAAGAAATATTTGCGCCGTGGATGGGGAAAATGCCACTAGAGACTGCAGAGCAAGAAAATGGTTTCCTTGTTCAAAGGAGATCTTTCCACGTTCAGGGAGATCATCAGGTTTTGATGAAGATCGTTTAAACGAATTAATCCACTTTGATCCACGTCACTGTACTCGGGAACTGGCAAATGTGATGAAATGCGATTATTCCACTTTCGAGCAATATTTGCATGCAATGGGGAAGATTCAAAAGTACGGCGTATGAGTATCACATGCTCTAAGCCAAAATCATGAAAGTTGGCTGGTGAACACATGTGCATCTTTGCTTGTTTGTAATCAGTTGACTCATAAACAACACTGATCATTCCTATGCTTTATCGTTACTGGTGATGAGAAACGGTGTCCTGACGCTACGATGAGAAAAAGAAACGAATTTTCGAGCTTAAACAAAGCAGCAACTCTTCGTACGAGCACCTTCATGCCTCCAGAAACGGTAATGTTCTGCAGCTTACGGAACAGCGATAGTGTGGTGTTCTATGAATTGCCTCCGCAAGGGGTAAGCAACATTGTTTACATTTTTTCTAAACAACTGAGATGTGTTGCAGACGCATGCGAAGAACGACAAAGAAAACTGCGTGAAGTGATACTACTCCACGATAACGTCGCCCGCATCCTGCGAGGCTGACAAAAAACCTATGCAGGATTTGGATAGGGAAGCTGTTCTTTATCCATGTTATTCGCGTTATAGTGCGCCGTCAGATTTTCACCTTTCCGCTCTCTAGCGAACAACCTTTAAAGAACTTATGATAAATTTCCTCCGAACATGGCCTGACGAGTTCTTCTCATCATAACCATGTGATTACTACAGCCGCGGAATCAAAAAGCTACACCTTCGCTAACAGGCTGTTGTAAATAGATAAGAAGAATATACACTACTGGTCATTAAAATTGCTACACCAAGAAGAAATGCCGATGATAAACAGGTATTCATTGGACGAATATATTATACTGGAACTGATATGTGATTACATTTTCACCCAATCTGGGTGCATATATCCAGAAAAATCAGTACCCAGAACAACCACCTCTGGCCGTAATAACGGCCTTGATACGCCTGGTCATTGAGTCATACAGAGCTTGGATGGTGTGTACAGGTACAGCTGCCCATGCAGCTTCAACAACACGATACCACAGTTCATCAAGAGTAGTGAAAGGCATATTGTGAGGAGCCAGTTTTTCAGCCACCATTGACCAGACGTTTTCAGTTGGTAAGGAAGTTGGAGAATGTGCTGGTCAGGGCAGCAGTCGAACATTTTCTGTATCCAGAAAGGTCCGTACAGGACCTGCAACATGCGGTCGTCCATTATCCTGCTGAAATGTAGGTTTTCGCAAGGATCGAATGAAGGGTAGAGCCATCGTTCGTAACACATCTGAAATGTAACGTCCACTGTTCAAAGTGCCGTCAATTCGAACAAGAGGTGACCGAGGCGGGTCACCAATGGCACCCCATACTATCACGCAGGGTGATACGTCAGTATGGCGATGACGAATACACGCTTCAAATGTGCGTTCAGTGCGGTGTCGCCAGACACGGACGCCACCATCATGATGCTGTAAACAGAACCTGGATTCATCCGAAAAAATTACGTTTTGCCATTCGTGCACCCGGGTTCGTCGTTGAGTACACCATCGCAGGCGCTCCTGTCTGTGATGCAGCGTCAAGGGTAACCGCAGCCATGGTCTCCGAGCTGCAATCCATGCTGCTGCAAACGTCATCGAACTGTTCGTAGACATTGTTGTTGTCTTGCAAACGTCCCCATCTGTTGACTCAGGGATCGAGACGTGGCTGCACGATCCGTTACAGCCGTGAGGATAAGATGGCTGTCATCTCGACTGCTACTGAAAGGAGGCCGTTGGGATCCAGCACGGCGCTGCGTATTACCCTCCTGAAACCACCGATTCCATATTCTTCTATTAGTCATTGGGTCTCGACCAACGCAAGCAGCGATGTCGGGATACAATAAACCGCGATAGCCTAGAATCCGACCTTTATCAAAGTCAGAAACGTGATGGTACGCATTTCTCCTCATTACATGAGGCATCAGAACAACGTTTCAGCAGGCAACGCCGTTCAACTGCTGTTTGAGTACGAGAAATCGGTTGGAAACTTTCGTCATGTCAGCACGTTGTAGGTGTCGCCAGCGGCGCCAACCTTGTGTGAATGCTCTGAAAAGCTAATCATTTGCATATCACAGCATCTTCTTCCTGTCGGTTACATTTCGCGCCTGTAGCACGTCATGTTCATGGTGTAGCAATTTTAATGGCCAGTAGTGTATTATTAATGACTTACCCATACGTATATGTGTATGTCATGGAAAAAGCTATGAACTTAGGCACCAACCCAATGTATAAAGGGACGATGCACAAAAGTTGCGATGTGAAAAACAACTTTTTTGAGACGTATTGTTTGTAGCTAGCAAATGAGATGAATGAACTAAAGAGGATCGCCACTGCAGTAGAGCAGTAATCGTTAGCGACGGTGCTGGCGGAGGAGTAGCCCCGGAGCCTCCGCCGGCCCCACCGGCCATTAGGGGCGTGTGGATAGTCCAGACCGCTACCCCCACCCCCTATCCGCCACGCTGCTGACTCGGCGCCTGGCCCGCCTTTTCTTCTTCTCCCGTCGTCGCCGGAGCTGCTAGCACTGCCCCGGTCCCTGTTCCTCCTCCTGCTGCTGCTGCTGCTGCTGCTGCTGCTCTGAATGGCAGTCAGGCGCCGCCGTCCTGGCGCAGCCAGGGCTGACCACTAATCCCGCGGCCTGGCGCTCATTTGTGGCCCCCGCCCTCCCCTACAGACTTGCTGGGCCGCTGCTGCTGCTGTTGCTGCAGGCACTGTCTTCCCGGGCTCTTTGACTCAAGCGGAAATTCTAGGTAGTTTGTACTGACTCAAATTCAAATGTCCTCTAGTTTCGTGTGTCACTTTTAATTTCCACGGATGAGGTATGGTGTGATTAGATACTTAATATACACTCCTGGAAATTGAAATAAGAACACCGTGAAATCATTGTCCCAGGAAGGGGAAACTTTATTGACACATTCCTGGGGTCAGATACATCACATGATCACACTGACAGAACCACAGGCACATAGACACAGGCAACAGAGCATGCACAATGTCGGCACTAGTACAGTGTATATCCACCTTTCGCAGCAATGCAGGCTGCTATTCTCCCATGGAGACGATCGTAGAGATGCTGGATGTAGTCCTGTGGAACGGCTTGCCATGCCATTTCCACCTGGCGCCTCAGTTGGACCAGCGTTCGTGCTGGACGTGCAGACCGCGTGAGACGACGCTTCATCCAGTCCCAAACATGCTCAATGGGGGACAGATCCGGAGATCTTGCTGGCCAGGGTAGTTGACTTACACCTTCTAGAGCACGTTGGGCGGCACGGGATACATGCGGACGTGCATTGTCCTGTTGGAACAGCAAGTTCCCTTGCCGGTCTAGGAATGGTAGAACGATGGGTTCGATGACGGTTTGGATGTACCGTGCACTATTCAGTGTCCCCTCGACGATCACCAGTGGTGTACGGCCAGTGTAGGAGATCGCTCCCCACACCATGATGCCGGGTGTTGGCCCTGTGTGCCTCGGTCGTATGCAGTCCTGATTGTGGCGCTCACCTGCACGGCGCCAAACACGCATACGACCATCATTGGCACCAAGGCAGAAGCGACTCTCATCGCTGAAGACGACACGTCTCCATTCGTCCCTCCATTCACGCCTGTCGCGACACCACTGGAGGCGGGCTGCACGATGTTGTGGCGTGAGCGGAAGACGGCCTAACGGTGTGCGGGACCGTAGCCCAGCTTCATGGAGACGGTTGCGAATGGTCCTCGCCGATACCCCAGGAGCAACAGTGTCCCTAATTTGCTTGGAAGTGGCGGTGCGGTCCCCTACGGCACTGCGTAGGATCCTACGGTCTTGGCGTGCATCCGTGCGTCGCTGCGGTCCGGTCCCAGGTCGACGGGCACGTGCACCTTCCGCCGACCACTGGCGACAACATCGATGTACTGTGGAGACCTCACGCCCCACGTGTTGAGCAATTCGGCGGTACGTCCACCCGGCCTCCCGCATGCCCACTATACGCCCTCGCTCAAAGTCCGTCAACTGCACATACGGTTCACGTCCACGCTGTCGCGGCATGCTACCAGTGTTAAAGTCTGCGATGGAGCACCGTATGCCACGGCAAACTGGCTGACACTGACGGCGGCGGTGCACAAATGCTGCGCAGCTAGCGCCATTCGACGGCCAACACCGCGGTTCCTGGTGTGTCCGCTGTGCCGTGCGTGTGATCATTGCTTGTACAGCCCTCTCGCAGTGTCCGGTGCAAGTATGGTGGGTCTGACACACCGTTGTCAATGTGTTCTTTTTTCCACTTCCAGGAGTGTAGAATGTCGAATCGAAACACCTTTCAGCTGTCTCAATTTCCAGTTGTTAATGTCAAAGGACGGATCAGAAATTAGTGACTAGTATACGTAGATTTCCTCTTGACATAGCAATTCTTTCAATAAAAAATGTCGTGTGACTTGGGCCTCCCGTCGGGTAGACCGTTCGCCAGGTGCAAGCCTTTCGATCTGACGCCACTTCGGCGACTTGCGCGTCGATGGGGATGAAATGATGACGATTAGGACAACACAATACCCATTCCCTGGGAGGAAGAAATCTCCGACCCAGCCGGGATTCGATCCCGGGCCTCTAGGATTGACAGTCTGTCGCGCTGACCACTCAGCTACCGGGAGCGGACAATCCTTTCAATCATCGCTTGCCGACTCGATTCGATGAGTGACAATCGAAGAGAACGCTTTGTCAAAATTCTACAGGTACCAGTCACTGAATGCTGGTCCCAATTTTGACGGGACCAAAAGTGAGAATCTTCCTAAACGTTGGTCAGTGGGTCTGAAGATGGCGTGATGTGGCGCCGAAACTGGTTGTACAAATAAAATAATAATTGGACATGTAGGTGGCTGAAAGTGTTATGATGCGACCTTTATATTAAGGGTCTGGTCACACCAGACCTCATGCGTGTAACTTAAAAGCGACGCACGAAAGTGATGATCAAAGGGATCGATATGTCAAGAAGAAATCTGCAGGTATGTGTCACTGCATGTTGGTCTGTACTTTGACGGGACCAGATGTGGCAATCTTCCCAAGCGTCGGTCGAGGGCCTGAAGATGGCGCAATGTAGCGCCGAAACTGGTTGCTGAAATAAAACTACAATTAGAAATTGAGACTGCTCAAATGTATTTTGGTTCGACGTTCTGTATTGAACAGTCGAGATCCAGAAACCAGCTACATAAATATAGTGCAATGAGATGGTTTGAAAGCTACTTAAAAGACAGACAGCAATGTGTTGTCTGCGTAAATGAAAAATCTTCCTGGAAACATGTTTCCTCAGGAGTGCCACAAGGATCAGTCTTAGGACCACTTTTGTTTTCTTTATATGTCAACGATATTTCGTCGGTTCTGTCCTCCTGTAAATATCATTTCTATGCCGACGACCTCCAGCTCTACCTAAACGTCAGACCTGAAGATGTAAACACTGCAATCGCTCAGATGAATGATGATCTGTCTTCAGTAGTGACATGGGCGAAAAACCTGGGGATTAAACTAAATGCAAAAAAGACGCAAGTAATCTTAATAGCCCATCAGAAATTAATAAGTTCAGATTTCCGCAAACGGCTACCTCCTATTCTGCTCGACGGTACTCCAATACCATATCAGAAAACAGTGAAGAACTTGGGTGTAACTTTGGATGAGCATCTCAACTGGGTGGAGAATACAGTCGCAGTGTGCCGAAAGACGTCTGATTGTCTCTATGCTCTCAAAAAGTTTCGGAACATATTTCCACAGGACTTGAAACGCCAGCTCGTGCAAGCACTCGTTCTACCGAACCTCCACTATTGTGATGTGATTCAACAAGGCATGAATAGTGAAAACAAAAGACGGCTAGAGCTAACCGTGAATGCCTGTGTGCGTTACCCCTGCAACATTCGCCGAAATGATCATGTTAGTGCTTCATACTCCGAGCTAGGGTGGCTGCGGCCGGACAAATTGCGTGACTACCACACTCTATGTCTACTTCACCGACTCCTCGTCGCGCTAGCACCCCAGTACCTTGCTTCAGAGATTAAAAACCTGTCATGCCATCATAATCGAAACACGAGGTCACTCTTATTTGGTATGCTAACTGTGCCCACTCACAAAACAAAAACTTTTGCAACTCCTTCTCAGTTGCCGCTGTCCGCCTCTGGAACAAACTGCCCCTTACCTTGCGCAAAATTCAATCTCCTGCTGCTTTTAAGAAGAATTTAAAGCATTTCCTACTATCATCCTCATAAAGTTCTCCACAAAATTAATGTAGAAGGCCAATCCTCTCATCTGTCAAATAGCAAAGCTAGCGTCTCCTATCTTGCTCCTGAGATGCCTTCCTCTTCATCTATCTCTATTAGCCACGCAATCTTCTTTTCCTTTATATTTCCTTAATTATGTTTCATCATGTCTCTATTCTACTCCTCCCTTCACCATGAGTCTCCCTCATACTCCCTGCTGCCAGCACTCCTATCTAAAATCTGTCTCTTCAATAATGTCTAATTATAGCAGTACCTATGATCTACGAATATAAACTCTATATGTATGTATTTTTCCAGGTGTACCTTTCTAATTGTTTATTTCACTTTTTGTACTAGATGTAGTTTAACATGGCTACTAAAACATATGAATGTAAAATGAGTAGTGATGTGTCGGCAGCGGGGCCAACACCTTGTAGATCGAAGTGCTGAAAGTGCACGCTAAACTAACGCAGACGGGCGTGAAGTACTGGAACATGAGACTTATTAATGAATAAGAAGAAAAGTACGTAGCTGGAATAATATACTTAACTTTATTCTCTTGTTGGAATACATCTCTTGAATAGTAGTAAGCTATAAGCACTGATACAAATGGCGCCTTGCTAGGTAGTAGCTATGGAATAAGCTGAAGGCTATTCTATCAGTCTCTCGGCAAATGAGAGGAAGACTTGGTAGATCTGGTCGCAAGCTATGTCGTCCGTACAACTGGGGCGAGGTCTAGTCCGTGTATTGTGACCTGCCATGTGGTGGCGCTAGGATTGCGATTACACAGTGGCGACACGCGGGTCCGACATGTACTACAGGACCGCGGCCGATTTAAGTTACCACCTAGCAAGTGTGGTGTCTAGCGGTGACACCACAAGTAGAATGCCTGGTTAGATGTAAGAGAGGGCCTGATGGCCCTAATCTTGCCAGGTTAAATAAATAAATAAATAAATAAATAAAGATGGACTTAGGGATCCTGAATAGTTCTCGCAAGTTTCAAAAATGGTTCAAATGGCTCTGAGCACTATGGGACTCAACTGCTGTGGTCATAAGTCCCCTAGAACTTAGAACTACTTCAACCTAACTAACCTAAGGACAGCACACAACACCCAGCCATCACGAGGCAGAGAAAACCCCTGACCCCGCCGGGAATCGAACCCGGGAACCCGGGTGTGGGAAGCGAGAACGCTACCGCACGACCACGAGATGCGGGCTCGCAAGTTTCAGTAACATGCGTTGACATCAGTTTCACCAGCTTCATTTGGAAGTATAAAATGACTATATGATGAAACGGCTCTGTAGAGTTTTTTCGTAAGACTGGTGCTTTATTTTATTGATTTGCGGCTTTTGTGGTTCACCGTGTAATTGCGGTTGTCATTGTTAATCTTCCGAAGAGTAAACAGCGGAACTGATTGAAATTCTAGGCCCATGACACGTAAAGTGCATAGATTTTGTGGCATTGCATTAATATTTTAATATATTACGTTGTATTTTATGTTTCGTGATCCATATGAATCATGTTGCTTCGTCACGTCACCTTGTGTGTGAGTAAATTTGGGTGAATGAATGTCTTTTCGTATGTCTCTGCGTTAATTTTGTGGTGGGAGCGGAGTTGATTGTCGTCTCTTGGAGCAGAAGATGTGTTCTTCTCGTCAGAAGGGTAGCAGAGGATTACCAGCTTAGGATCCCTGTACCACGGCAGAGTGTTTTATGCCTTTTGGTCCGATGGTTCATTGTCTATTAGTTTGGTGGATGAAGCGAACCCCTCTGGTAGCTTCCGATGGACCGGTGGTTTCGGGAAGCTTGATGGGAAACGGGCTCTCCTCGTCGACATCTTGTTTTGTACGGATGTAACTCCCTAGTTAAGGTGGAGATTGGATGTACGTAGATTATAGAGCCTCCCGTTCCACTACTGCACTATAAGACGTCTTATCTTTCGCTGATTTAATTTGTTTTGTGCGCGTTGTATTTTTAGAATTATCTGACGTTTGTGGTTTAAACAGTACCTTTTGTGACGGTTTATTTATGTAGGTGGCACGAGTGCTTTGGATGATGGAGGCCCTCAGCCTTGGTGATTTAATTCTAATGGTTCTGTTTCATTTGCTATCGTGATTTTGACTAGCATTTTTGCTTACTTTCTGGCTTGAGAAATACTTCTGTTCCTTCATTGGATTCGTGTGTGGTCGATTTCATCACTTGGTGACTCCCTGTTTACACGTTGTGTGAGGTGTTAGCCATTGTGGTTATTTTCTGCTTTGGATTCCACAAACGGAATAAATCTTTCTGCACATTAGTGCATGTTTTGTTCTTCCATACTTTTATTTTTCTGTTGTATGAATCCAGTGTGTATAATAGAGTGTATGCTTTCCCTGTTCCGTTGTGTTTATTTTTTCGTTCATTCCATATTAAGTCGTCCTACGAGATCTCACTGATGGAAGACAAAGTATTTTAGTTTGTTGATTAGCCATCAGGTACGTGTAGTTAAATGATTTACTCCCTTGATACAATGTTGATCGGTAAATAAAAATTGTTTCATAAATGATCACAATGTGGCTCTTGCACGTCATTTATCGCACGCTGATTTAGTACCCTGCTTCTTATATTTTTTGAAAATTAATATTTGTCGCCCTGACCCACTAAAAAGTTTATGGAATCTGAGATTCTCATTAAGAGCAGTGAAGTGGGTAATTTAAGCTTTCGTAAGTAATTAATGTTGCTAAACTGCATTGTTCATTTATTCTTAAGGCAAACAGTCAGTATCAAAAATTTTACAGTTCAATTTTCTTAAACTTTAGGAAGAACTTGGGCTGGTGGAGACCATGAAAGTAATAGTACTAGTTGGTCTACATGCTTCCCAGCTCTCAGTTAGGACATCTTACACATAATCGACCATGACTAGGATGAGCCGGACCTGAAATTAGAATTAGTTTTCATATTTAGTCCACATGTGAATTTCTTTTCTCACAGCGCTCAAACAATTTCCGTGTTGCGTGGGACAACAAAGTTGTTCTCGTCGTTGTGAACAGCGTTGTTTGTTGCTTACGTAATTTTCTCTGTAACTTTTTTATTTTTGTGACACGTTTTATATTCTGTATTGTGTTCTGCATGAGACAAACTTAGGTACAGGTCACATTTTTTTGAGGAATGTTTTCATATTGTGAAATTATCGTGCGTTATCGTGCTTCGACTCAGCCTAGATGTAAGTTTTTTGTGTGGTATTTTTATCTCTGTAATATGGGTACGGAAACACTTGGAAAAATACCGGTCACGGAATCAGGGAGACAATAATATGAGGCTGAATGTAGAAAATGAACTCTTAGAACACATAGAAAACGCGGCGTTTTACTCACTTGATCAAACTGAATAATTGGAAAATCGTGCAGATCCGGGTAGTCATCAATTACAGGAAATAGAGGATTTTGGTAGGCAACGTAATAAATCAAGTACACATGATAGGGGTAATGAACCCACCAACAGCTAGTTTAAAAGTGAGCTGGTCGACATGTGGGCGCATACTTGCAGAGTATAATGGGGCTTGTAAGTAAACTCGACAAGGTACATAATTTCACGATGGAAAAGTGTATGGATGATGCCGTGCTCGAGTCTCAGATCACGCTGAGAAATGAAATAGCAGTTGAAATAGTAAAAGTAGTAAGCGCTGTTGAACGGCGACTCGGCCACTTTAATAATGACCAGTTAAGACTTAACAAGGTGCTCGAAGAACAGGCTCGTATAGTGACAGAGAATTCCATGGTGAGGGAACTCAGTCATAATGGGACGGAGAACAGCTGTTGTCCCAAATGCAGGTAGCGAGCGAGCAGTGTCCGGAGAATATTAGGATCCAAGGGCAATTAGCGCACACCAATAAGAGCAGGAGCGAAGCAACCATGAAAATACTTCTGAAATGCAAGACCTGAGAAGTGAGCTGGCGAAGGTCGTCAAAATGGTAGGCAGCAATTCGGGTGTAGGGATTAGTGAGAACACCGAGAGTACTATGACGGCTGCTGTGGGCAGCAGCGAAGAAGTGCAGTGCCTGCTGGAGTTTCAGCATGGACAGTACCTAATAAGTACTGACCCGTGAGTTAAAGGTAAGTGTTGCAGCTCTCGAAACATGTGCGGAACTTGGCCGAGGGGCGGCCGCAATGAAATAAAGCACGTCGAAATGGAAGCGCTGAGAGAGCCTTGGGCATAAGGAGGGATGGAACCCCAACGAAAACGATGTCGCTTGAAGCATATGGGGGCGGACAAGAGATTCATGCGAACCATCTCCGCGAAGAGAAAGTGACTGAATCCACCACGTCGACTAGACAGAACAGTTGAGTTTCCGCTACCCCTAACGTGGCACAGCACCCATAAAACTGAGTTCTTGTGTGGTTTTCTAGCGGGCGAGCAGTTATGACACGGTCCGTGATTTTATAACAGCTCTAATTTCGACCTACTGGTCAGAAGCGGTCCAGTACAGGGTAAAGCATTAGTATTTATGAGAAACTCAGGTTTCAAAACTGCGGCTCATCAATTTTATCACATGGTGCAAGCGAATCAATACTTGTATGGCTGGTTCGGACCAGCAGAGCTGATCAGGATTAGTCTAATAAAGTTGCCCGCACATATGGGCCACATAATCCTTGCCGCAAGGTGAAAAGATGACGTGGAACCGTTTAAAGGAATATTGCAGGAATTAGAATATGATTCAGAGATATTTGCGTCTGATTACGTGGAGACGCGAGACACTAGTCAAATAGTAATAACGAGTGGTAAACCTGTGGTAATACCTGGGTAAATGACTGGAATGGCAACCGTCATTTTGGAATTGAGAGGGTGCTGGCAAATTGTCTTGCAAACGCTGGAAACTGTGTAAATTGAAATCAGGAGGACAGAGACGAGTTATGTAGAGAACGTAACGAGGATAGAAATGTGGGTGCGGCAGCACGATCTGGGGTGGAAATTAGGCCGGCAGACCCCCAACACAATCCTCGTAATGAGAAAGAGCGGCAAGAAATATGACATCTGGACAGTGCGGAACGGAACGAGATTGCTAGCGGCACTAATATGAATATCATGTACATGTAAAGCGCCGATGTACGGGAAGATTTATTACGAGAAGCTCTGGGCAGGGAAGAGCCAGCCATTACGCCCGTTCGCGCTATCTCAACTAAAGAGCTGCAAGCAAACTGCATTTTATACACAAGGAGTCCTTATTCAATTATTGGTGAGGGCACAGTCTGGGAATGTGACAAGACTGGAGATTGGCCTGTTCTTCCGGTGCAAGGGGTGAGACTAAGGAGAGCGTTTCACGCGAAAAGCGTGGAGATCAAATAGCAAGCTCGGATTTGCTTCAAAGTGAAGGCTTTGAATTTGAGTTTGAATTTTACATTGTACTGCTGATTAGGGTGGCGGTCATTCTGGGGACGGATTTTATGTGTGGGCATGATGCAATAATCGACTTCTGTGGATGTTCTATGAAGATGGAATCAATTTATGTTTTGAGAGCATGTGCTGAGCAACGAATGTGATTTGCCTGAAATTTCCCGTTCGTACACAATCGCAACCCGAAGTTGAGCTCAACGTTAACCAGGTGGATGGGTCGGTTTCCGTGTCTACCAAACAGAGTGAGGGTAGTATTTGGCCAATATTCTGAATGGGAGGAATTCCTGTTCCGGAAATGCAGACGCGGTCCGGGAAGCTTTGCGTCAGAAAATTATAAAACACGCAAGCGTGTTTGTAGAAGCACCAGGAACAGTAAACGGTTTTAATTACAGGCTCAGGGTACTTGAACACAGACCTTTTTGCCATGAAGCTGTATCCTATTCCACTTGCGTATCAGGGGAGTCTAGGAAAAGAAGCAGAGAGTTATTGACCGGGAAAGAGGCTCATACAATTCGCCCTTATTGGTAGCCCCAAAGCGGAATGATTCTGTCCGTTTAGTGTTGGATTTCTGTCAGTAACCGTAATAATACCGGAAACAGACAGGCAAGACTCCCTGGACGAGCTACACCAGCGTTTCCATGGTGTTATAGTCGATCGATCTCCGATAATTGTGTTGGCAAATTGCCCTCGATCAGTTCTGCAGGCAATATACTGCGTTTTTGTATTATGAAAATTGTTTACAGTTCCGCTGCCTTCCGGTTGGACTAAAAGTATCTTCCACAATGTTCATTAGATGATTAAACAACACACTACTCGGCAATTTGAAAGGACAAGTAACAATTTGTGTTGATGACATTTTAACCACTGGAAGAACCTGGGAGGAACATAGCTGGGTTCCGAACAGACTTTTGGATGTCTTTGCGTAGTCTGGGGTAACCGTTAAACTCGAAACGTCGCAGTTCGGACGCAAATACATTAAATTCTTAGGACATGTGCCTGCGAACGGTATCCGGGACGATCCAGATAAAATCATTGCTATTGCCGAATGAGCAACTGCCACAACAAAAATACCACTGAGGGGATTTCTTGGGCTCTGTAATTTATCAACGGCGGTCTATCATCCACTCCACGTCTGTGTTCCATGACGGGTAAAAATACTACCGGGATATGGAACCAAAAGGCAGACTTTGAGAGAGTGAAATAACGCACTCCTGCTTTCACATTCCAACTTGAATCAGGATTTTTGCTTAATGACGGACTGTTCCATAAGTGGTTTGTTTCAGACAGGTGGAGCAGATGACCCAACGGAATGGAAAACCCTGTATTTACCTGATTAAAAGTCTTGTTCCTCCTGCCACCGAACTTCACTAATTCCCAGTATATCTAACTTAACCCTATCCATTTCCCTTTTTAAATTTTCTAACCTACCTGCCCGATTAAGGGATCTGACATTCCACTTTCCGATCCGTAGGGCCGGCCGGGGTGGTCTCGCGGTTCTAGGCGCGCAGTCTGGAACCGTGCGACTGCTACGGTCGCAGGTTCGAATCCTGCCTCGAGCATGGATGTGTGTGATGTCCTTAGGTTAGTTAGGTTTTAGTAGTTCTAGGTTCTAGGGGACTGATGACCTCAGCAGTTGAGTCCCATAGCGCTCAGAGCCATTTGAACCATTTGATCCGTAGAACGCCAGTTTTCTTTCTCCTGATTACGACCTCCTCTTGAGTAGTCCGCGACTGGAGATCCGAATGGGGATGCCTTGTGTAATATGTGTATAATGTGAGGACTTTACTAGAGCCACAGAAGCTGGCGAGGGAAATTTTTCAGAGATTTTGCTAAGGACACCAGGCGCTGGCAGTCGTAAGGGCGTTCAGAATCATCCGGTATCACCTGTTCGGTCGAACCATGAGTGTTCACTGATTACCGGGCCTTAGAATTTTTAATGAGCGCAAAAACTGGACAGGGAAGACTAGGGAGGTGGATCTTGTTGCTCCAAGAGTATCGGTTCACTACAGAATACATTCTGTCAGAGAGAGTGTGATTGAAGACGCCCTCCCACGTTTTCCAGAAGGGCTAAAACGAATTGAGGAAAGTGATTTAGGAGGGAGTAACTTGAGTATCATGTGCATTTGAAAACCATGTCACTGCGTCGCTGGGTGAGATTGGTGGCCAGCAGCACAGTACTGCTCCCGCCTGCCTGCGTCCGTGGCCGCCGTTCACCTCGATGACGGAATTTATGTAAACGACCAACCACCTCGTGTAGCAAAAATGTGATACACCCAAAGAGCTGCAGATCGAAGGTCGAATCCCTATGTTCCGCCGGCCGGTGTGGCCGAGCGGTTCTAGACGCCACAGTCAGGAACTGCGCGACCCCTACGGTAGCAGGTTCGAATCCTGCCTCGGGCATGGATGTGTGTGATATTCTTAGGTTGGTTAGGTTTAAGTAGTTCTAGGTTCTAGGGGACTGATATCGCAGAAGTTAAGTCCAATAGTGCTCAGAGCCATTTTTGAACCTATGGTTCCATGCCCACTGCAGTCGTAATTGAAGATGTCAGTGGATCAACTTCTGCATAAACGAGAGAGGTCGGCTCCGGAGCCCGATTTTTAACAGTGTATGACGATAGGCGTGCTCCTAAACATATGTGTGTGCACCAGCATTGTGCTCTGTCGACAGAGATGCCTGAGATCGCCGTCTATCCTGCTTTAAGAGCACACAAGCCTCCGAACCTCACGTACTGTGAAGAGTCGTCGACGTTCAAGTCTTTAGCGCATAGTGATAGTTTCACTGTCCTTCTTCATCTTTCCGTAGATGCTCGCGACAGTAGCACGTGAAAATCCTTGCCGCTTTTGAGATTTTCACAGGCTATACGTAATAATAATTTTCCCGTTATCAAAGTCTCGTATCTCAATGGATTTCCCCGTTTTCAGACCATGTCTTCGCTAGGGTTGTCCTCCGTCAGAGTCTGCTCCGCCTATATACTTTTGTTACCTTGCCACATACCCACCACGGCACCAGGCGGCGTCCACCATCACGGTTGGTAGTGATCATAATGCTTTGGCTTCTCAGTGTGTTTCGAGTATCCTGACGCTAAAGCTACAAAGTTGCAAAATTAGAAATTACCAAGAATAAGGAAACTTGTGGCAAGTTCGCAACATTATTCTAGAAGAATAACTTAGGGAAACGCAAAGCATCGTTTCAGTAAATGTCTGAGAAACTTGGCCAAGCAGAAGGTCTAAATTCTATAAAAATAAACGAACTCCCCGAGGAAACTATATCAAGTATCCAAATTGCAACAAGCGTAATCCCACTGCATAAATGTAGCAAGAACGACCAACTTCCAGGTAGAGTCATTAAGGTCGTCGAAGAAAGGAAAGAGGGATAGGATTCAACAGAATAAACAACTCTTTACAAACACTGCCTGAGAATAAAAACAAAATGATCTGATGAAATTTAATAATAATTTGATCATACAGACGAGTGAAATAGCATATACATGAATATTTTAAATAAATGTCCACAGACAGATACAAAATCATAACATTTCATGAACAAAAAAGGAGCGGTAGTAATTTTAAACAGACATAATATTACTGAAATTGTTAGAGATTCCTAACAATAACTGTATATTGCGACCATTCCCAAACCGCCTGAGGAAGAACAAGAAGCTCCGAGTGATGCACAGGAAGAAGCGCTTAAACAGCTAAAAGCAAACACGCTTTTGGAGAGGATAGGATAACAAAGAAACGTAAAACTAGGTGGAAGGAACCTTTCGGAAGCTGTGAAGATCCCAATCAACAAGAGCATCAATTCCGGAAGAACACAAAAAAAAAAAATGGAGAAATGCTGAACTGGTCATACACTTCAAGAAGGGCGAGAAGATAAACTTGGAGAACTATCGTACCGTTAGTTTATTACCTGATATTATAACAAAGCGCCTACAAGAGGATTTATATCAACCTCATGAGCAAGCGGGATTTTGGAAACCTCTTTTTTTTTTCTTGATAAAACAACTGACTACAAGGATTTATAGAGCATCGAAAATCTCTCGACGTAATGAACACATGATGAATCATGAAGGCCCTTGAAAATGAATTCACGGTACGTAAAGCTCCTGAAATACATCTATGGAAGGCAACAATGACTGTTACGGTGGAAGAATACTTCATCACCAGTGAGATCTGAGTCAGCAAAGAAGATGGCCAAGGTTAATTATTTAACCTTGCCTTGGAAGATGTTTGAGATCATAGACCGGGCCAACAAAGCATAAAAAATCAATGGCTCTTATGTGAGCCATCGGTGCTTTGCGGTTGAAGTTGTGCTCATATGTGAATATTTGGAAGACCATGATGCAAGAACAAAGACTTCTTTGTCTCAGCAGAGATTCCACGGGAAATGAACACGAAGAAAATAAAAAATTCTGAGCGCAACCAGTTGTAGTCGGAAGCCAATCTACAGCGGCTGTTGATGAAAACATCTACTTGATTACAGAATAAAATTAAAATGCAGAACTTCCTCGCAGGATACGACTGGGCTGGGCAGCATTCCAAAAACTATGATTTATCTTACCAACAAAGATGTCACAAATAATGTGAATGCTAAGCTATAATATGTGCATATTACCAGTTACAACGTAGAGCCTGGAGACAGTGACCATGACAAAGGCCAGTCAGTATATGAAAGTACCCACGAGACCTGGAGTGACAGATGCTAGGAGTCAGCCTTAGGAATACAATTTGATCAGAGGACATGGGAAAAAGGATAACAGCAACATTCGTCTTAGAGAGAATCACAAGTCTGAAGTGCCAATGAGCCAGACATGCAGCTCAAAAAGATTTCAAGATCACAGAATTATTCTGTGGAGACCATATTGTCAAGAGACAGAAGACCCCAACAGAAACGGCTAGATGACGTGGAACTGGTGGCTGGAATACGATAGTAGCACCTAGCTAAAAACCGAAGACATTTGACACATGTGGATAACGCCTATAAACAACACTGTACTAAGAAAGACTGAAGAGGGAAGAAGAATTGTAGATGAGGAACAACGACTGATAGCCAAGAAGCTTCGAGCTAGTTTATTTATTATGGAACTGAGCTACTTGGTAGACATATTTGGCATTTACATACCTTGAATTTTCAGCTGCGACGGATGATAAACCAACGCCAACTGGAACTGTGGAGCAGAGATTTAAACCAAATAAATTTAAAATTTCACCCTTTTGTGGAGGGATGTCTTAAAAACCACAAGGTGGAAGAAAACGTATAAAAACTGTTGTTTTGCAACCACTAAAAGTTACTGAACCACAGTGGGGAAAACATAAAAGTTTTTTTTTTTTGTTTCTGATGAAAATTTGGTAGCACTTTTTGAGTGGATTGGGGATCCATTTCAAAATACTCTGGAAGGTCACTTAACTGCCTAAGAAGAAATCTGCGTGGAGGTCATAAGAAATGACGAAATCAAAAGACAATTTGTTATTAAATCACTCTTTGAATTTGGAGGGGGTGGATGAAGTTAAGCACTAAAAACCAGAGCATGTAGTAAACTATTACTATTGTCAACATGCTACCTTTGCGAAATCAGATTTCTTGTGCTGGCTACTTTAAAACAAAATGCAGACCTCAGGAAAACGCAGAAAATGATTTCTGACTGTCTATTTATAACATTAAACCTTCCTTCATACAACTTTGCACTGCAAGCGCAATGGAGTCGTAACAAAAACCGAACTTGTTTTTGATGTTGTATTGAAAAATTTGTTATTAAATGCATTGTGCAATAATAAAACGGTTCCATTTATAACTGCATTATGACAATATAAGTGAAGCTCTGGATGATTGAGTGATCTGGCCTTGTAACACTAATCAAAACGGCCTTGCTTTGCTGGTACTGCGAACGGCTGAAAGCAAGCGGAAACTACAATCGTAATTTTTCCCGTGGTAATGCAACTTTACTGTATGGTTAAGTGATGATAGCGTCCTCTTGGGTAAAATATTCCGGAGGTAAAATAGTCCCCCATTCGGATCTCCGGGAGGGGACTACTGGAGAGGACGTCGTTATCAGGAGAAAGAAAACTGCCGTTCTACGGATCGGAGCATGGAATGTCAGATCACGTAATCTGGCAGTAGGTTAGAAAATTTAAAAAGGGAAATGGATAGGGTAAAGTCAAATATACTGGGAATTAGTGAAGTTCGGTGGCAGGAGGAACAAGAATTTTGGTCAGGTGAATACAGGGGTACAAATACAAAATCAAGTTGGAGTAACGCAGGAGTAGGTTTAATAATGAATAAAAAAATAGGAGTGTGGGTAAGCTACTACAAACATATAGTGAAAGCATTATTGTGGCCAAGACAGACTCGAAGCCCATGCCTACTACAGTAGTACAAGTTTATATGCCAACTAGCTCTGCAGATGGTGAAGAAACCGATGAAATGTATGGTGAGATAAAAAAAAATTATTCAGGTAGCGAAGGGAGACGAAAATTTAATAGTCATGGGTGACTGGAATACGGTAGTAGGAAAAGGGAGAGAAGGAAACGTAGTAGATGAATATGAATTGGGGGTGACAAACGAAAGAGGAAGCCGTCTGGTAGAATTTTGCACAGAGCATAATTTAATCATAGCTATCAGTTGGTTCAAGAATCATAAAAGAAGGTTGTATACATAGAAGAATCCTGGAGATACTAGAAGGCATCAGATAGATTATATAATGGTAAGACAGAGATTTAGGAACCAGGTTTTAAATTGAAGGACATTTACAGGGGCATATGTGGACTCTGACAACAATATATTGGTTATGAACTGTTGATTAGGAGTGAAGAAACTGCAAAAAGGTGGGAATTTAAGTTGGTAACGGAATAAACAGACTAAACCAGAGGTTGAACAGAGTATCAGGGTGAGCATAAGGGAACAATTGACAGGATTGGGCGAAAGAGATACAGTAGAAGAAGAATGGGTAGCTCTGCGGGACGAAGTAGTGAAGGCAGCAGACGATCAAGTAGGTAAAAAGACGAGGGGTAGTAGAAATCCTTGGGTAACTGAAGAAATATTGAATTTAATTGATGAGAGGAGAAAATATAAAAACGCAGTAAATGAAGCAGGCAAAAAGGAATAGCACCGTCCCAAAAATGAGATCGATAGGAAGTGCAAAATGGCTAAGCAGGGATGGCTTGAGGTCAAATGTAAGGATGTAGAGGCTTATCTCTCTAGGGGTAAAGCAGATACTGCCTACAGGAATATTAAAGAGACCTTTGGAGAAAAGAGAGCCACTTGTATGAACATCAAGAACTCCGATGGAAACCGAGTTCTAAGCAAAGAAGAGAAATCAGAAAGATGGAAAGAGTATATAGAGGGTCTATACAAGGGCGAAGATTTACTTGAGGGCAATACATGGAAATGGAAAAGGTGAGGATGAAATGGGAGATATGATACTGCGTGAAGAATTTGACAGAGCACTGGAAGACCAAAGTCGAAACAATGTCGAGAAAGTAGACAATTTGGTGAAAGGAGTACATATAGGGTCTATACGACGGCGATGTACTTGAGGACAATATTATGGAAATGGAAGAGGATGCAGATGAAGATGATATGGGAGATATGATACTGCTTGAAGAATTTGACAGAGCACTGAAAGGCCTGAGATGGAGCAAGGCCCTGGAAGTAGACAACATTCCATTGGAGCTACTGACGGCCTCCGGAGAGCCAGTCCTGACAAAACTACCATCTGGTGAGCAAGATATATGAGACAGGCCAAATACCCTCAGACTTCAAGAAGAATATAATAATTCCAATTCCCTGGAAGATGGGTGTTGACAGATGTGAAAATTACCGAACTATCAGTTTAATAAGACACAGATGCAAAATACTAACGCGAATTCTTTACAGAGGAATGGAAAAACTGGTAGAAGCCGACCTCGGGGTAGATCAGTTAGGATTCCGTTGAAATGTGGGAACACCTGAGGAAATACTGACCCTACGACTTATCTTAGAAAATAGATCAATGAAAGGCATTCCTACATTTCTAGCATTTATAGACTTAGAGAAAGCTTTTGACAATGTTGACTGGATTACTCTCTTACAAATTCTAAAGGTGGCAGGGGTAAAATACAGGGAGCCAAAGGCTATTTACAATTTGTACTGAAACCAGATGGCAGGGACATGAAAGAGAAGCAGTGATTGGGAAGGGTGTGAAACAGAGTTGTTGCCTATCCCCGATGTCATTCGATCTGTATATTAAGGAAGGAGTAAAGGAAACGAAAGAAAAATTCGGATTAGTTATTACTATCCATGGGGAAGAAATTAAAACTTTGAGGCTCGCCGTGACATTGTATCTCTGTCAGAGACAGCAAAGGACTTGGAAGAGCAGTTAAATGGAATGAACTGTGTCTTGAAAGGAGGGAATAAGATGAACATCAACAACAGAAAAACGAGGATAATGGAATGTATTCGAATTAAGTCGGGTGATTCTCAGGGAATTAGATTAGGAAATGAGACACTTAACGTAGTAAAGGAGTTTTGCTATTTGGGGAGCAAGATAACTGAAAATGGTCGAAGTAGAGAGGATGTAAAATGTAGACTGGCAATTGCAAGGAAAGCGATTCTGAAGAAGAGGAATTTGTTAACATCGAGTATAGATTTCACAGGCAGGAAGTCGTTTCTGAAAGTATTTGTATTGAGTGTAACCATGTATGGAAGTGACACATGGACGATAAATAGTTTGGACAAAAAGAGAAGAGAAGCTTTCGCAATGTGGTGTTACAGAAGAATGCTGAAGATTAGTTGGGTAGATCACATAACTAATGAGGAGATAGTGAATAGAATTGGGGAGGAATTTGTGGCACAACTTGACAAGAAGAAGGGACCGGTTGGTAGGACATGATCTGAGGCATCTAGGGATCACAAATTTAGCATTGGAGGGCCGCATGGAGGGTAAATATCGTAGAGGGAGACCAAGATATGAATACACTGTGCAGATTCCGAAAGATGGATGTTGCAGTAAGTACTGGGAGATGAAGAAGGTTGCTCAGGACAGAGTAGCATGGAGAGCTGCATCAAACCAATCTCAGGTCTGAAGACCACAACAACAACAACAACAAGTGAAGGTTTTAAGGTTTTCTAATATCAGCATGTACTTCACTTTGTCTCCTGTTCAGTAAATAAATAAGTATTGGGATTCATGCCTTCTTCTTCAATAAGCTCGCCCCCCACTTAGTTTGATCGCGCCCCTTAGGGGACCGTCCTCCAAAGGCTGGAAAAGCTGCACTACAGTAAAAATCTTCTTCCTACACGGTGTTCACTACTTGCATCCTATTTACCAATTATTTGCTTCTGCTGTAAACGTGGCGTTTAAAGGTGCTTGATTTATGCGTTCATTTTCAACTCTTTTGGCTGATTTCTCCAAACAGTTTTACTAAGTGAGCCATGGCGCCGTTGAGTTAGTAGACTGTATGTCGCCTCTGGCCCAGGGTAGTTTCGACTATCCCTCTTGCCAGTATCTTTGATGAAGAGATGGTATGTGGAGGTTGTGTACCTAGAAGGTCTTTTCGTGCCGATATACAGGGCGATGAAAAAATGTATTTCACAAAATTGCGTCCAGCGAGTACATCCGGCAGAAAAAGGATGTTAAAGTGTGGTAATCTGGCAACACTGTAAGCCCATACATGGTAACTACCTCTGTCAGTAGATACTAATTGGGCTATACAGTTCGTGCAGTTAGCATGCAGGAGGACGATGGTTCGATCCTGGGTTGAGGTATATGTTTTTTATTTGGTAAATGTAGTCCAGGTGGTATCTGGAATCTTAATTGTCGACAATAATTGCAGCGGGTCTTCTAGAAAACATTTGCACTTACATACTACAATCGTAGAAATGGAGGATTGGTCAGCTTTGAAAGAAGCCCTTTCCACTTTGTGGGCGTGAATTTATTCGCACCACTTTACCTACCAGATGCAAAACCTGTTTTCTTTGTACCCTCCTTCAATGGTCCCATGGGTTAGTACCAACTTTTATTTTTGCCTCGTTCATTACATTTCATTAGGGTCTTACGTTACCAGTAGGACTAGCAAAGTGCCCTGCGAATGCTGTCCAAATCGGTTGCTATTTGTATGTTTTATTACCA
This sequence comes from Schistocerca nitens, assembly GCF_023898315.1. Classification (NCBI taxonomy): domain Eukaryota; kingdom Metazoa; phylum Arthropoda; class Insecta; order Orthoptera; family Acrididae; genus Schistocerca; species Schistocerca nitens. Next base: position 24,612,501 of record NC_064620.1, on the reverse strand, counting down.
TGGATACCACTAGTTATGCCTTTCAACATTGAATCTGGTAACCTCATGCTGTTTAGTATGTATCTTGATGCATTATTATTATTATTATTATTATTATTATTAGTCTACCGATGGGATTGTGGAAAAATCACTTCTGTTACCATTAGGGAAATAGTGTTATTCGATACCGAAAATTTCACAATTAGCGGTGTTCGGATCAATCACGCAGAGTAACATCTGTCAGAGGGGTAATGCGCTTTAGGTGGAACAGTGCGCAGAACTGGCATCGTGTTTGTACTGTATGCACTGCCGACCAGACTGGGACTATTTGCGAATGGAGTAACGCTCTCGTGACAGACTCCAATGTACATGCGTACAGGTATAGAATTTTCTCATTGTAAACCTGAAAGCTAGTGTGAGAGACGTATAGTATACACAAACGATGAATATGCTTCTGGCCTATCTGATAACCGGGCTGGTGTTGCCGCTCGTGAATATGCTGCTAGATACCCACGTCGAAGCCAGATAAAAATGTGTTTCGTCATCTGGAGCTGCGTCTTCGGAAGTCAGGGACTCTCCTTCCACCATCGTTTACAGAGCCGCCGTACTCCAGCTACTGAGGAAGCTAATCTGGAGGTGATACACCAACAACCTCAGCGAAGTACACGTAGCGTAGCAAGGCAGCTGCGTGTCTCGCGAGCAACGGTCGTCAACGTGCTGCACGATCATGGGCGTCACCCCTATCATTATACTTTCACGCAACACCTGCAGATCGCCTTCAGTGGACGCAGTTCTGTGAATGCTTCCAACACCAACAGGAAGCCAACGATGACTTCGTGAACATCGTAATATGGTCAGATGAAGCAGCATTCACTCGTGAGGGTGTCTTCAATATGCACAATGCCCACCACTGGTGTGAGGTTAACGCGCGCATCACCCACGACTGTGGATATCAAGTTCGCTTTGGTATCAACATCTGGGCCGGGATATTGGGCGACAGGTATTTGGGCGCCTACATGTTGCCTGACCGGTTGACTGCACGAAGGTATCTTCCATTCCTCTCAAACTTCTGCCTCATGTACTGGAAGACGTTCCACTACATGTTCGGCAGAAGATATGGCTCCAACATGATGCTGCACCTCCACACTCTGGAATTAATGTGCGACAGTATTTGGACAGAACATTTTCACGGAAATGGCTTGGACGTGGAGGTCCAGTTGTATGGCCACAGCGTTCACCTGACTTAAGTCCCTGGTTTTCTTCCTGTGGGGACACCTGAAGGAGCACATGCACTCTACTCCGCCGACGAATGTGGAAGAATTGGTAGCACGTGTTCATGCTACTCTTGTTAGTGTGGACGCAGCTTTGCTGCGAAGAGTCCAGTGCTGTATGATCTAGCGGGTAGCGCAATGTTTGGATGTACAGGGTGGTCGCTTTGAGCATCTGTTGCTCTGAAGACAATGTATTCTGTTGTGAAGGTCATGTGGTCATTAACATGGACATTTTTATTGTCACAGGTTTCTAATGTGCGGCATTTTAGTGTTCATAATACATGTAGCATAAACGACAAGTAATGTAGTGTCATCTTTAGCATCTCGACATTGATATTGTTATTGTAGTTATTCTGTCCTGTGACAGGTCATTTGTTTCAACTGTCTGTTTCTTATTTGTCTAGCCATGTGTTTGCTATGTTCAGCGTTACAAAATGTCGTAAGTTTAGGATACATGTGACCTAAGAAACGGTGTATATTACGGTATGAAATGTCTGAATAAAATTACCAATTTTAAAAAAAAATGTGCCCCAACCCAAAATCGAACCCTCCACCTTCTGCATGCTAACCCAAAACTCTATCTACTGCAGCAACTGTATATCACAATCAAAATGTGCTGATAGATAAAGTTACCATACACGTGGTTACAGTGTTGCGAAATTGCCACTCTTTATCGTTCTTTTTCTGCCGAATGTACTCGCCGGACGAAATTTTGTGGCAGACCATTTTTTATGGCTGACATGTGAGGATTCGCGCTGCGAAGCCCGAGTGCGCGAATTTCGCTGCACCCTGTATAGCCGGGGTTTGCTGGCCGTAGAGGAGGCTCCAAGTTTGGGGATTGGCGGTAGCGTCACGACAAGATGTAGTCACGAGGTCCGAGCGGCCGAAGCCATGAGCTGCGGAAGCAGGGCCCGTGTAGAGCGAGGATACTTCACCGGCGTCAGCGTCGACTACAAGCAACAGGCCGACATCCCGTCGGTTGGTAGACAACAGTCGTGTCGGACGGCCGCTCGTGGTCTTGCTGCCCTCTTCTACGTGGCTTTCATCGGCACCACTCAGTAACAACTGCGACGCACCGTGGATCCATGGAACTGCTTACTGATAGAGGGGAGTAACATTACGTAATCATCATGGTGATTTGTTTCTGTGTCTACCTGCCCTCCTTTTTATTTTCTGGTTTGTACCCGACCCTCAGAGCTTTACCCTGTCGGCTCTTTGGTCGTAAATATAGGCGGTAGAAATGTACTAAGACACTAGTTGTCGTCTGAAAATTTGTCCTGCTATTATGTTGCGTTTCCTTCTGGTTTGTACCTGATCATTAACGTTCTAATTAATCAGCTCTTGGTCGTAAATACAGCCGGAACAACAGGTTCTGTTAAACACAAGAGGGACCTTGTGAATAGATTTGGCTGTTAACCGGTTCAATTCTAGATTGTAATTGCATTTCTCACTCATTAGTTATAATCGAACAACGTGTTGTATTAAGCTGTTCGTTTTCGCAGGCCGGGGTGGCCGAGCGGTTCCAAGCGCTACAGTCGGGAATCGCAAGACCGCTACTGTCGCAGGTTCGAATCCTGCCTCGAGCATGGATGTGTGTGATGTCCTTGGGTTAGTTAGGTTTAAGTAGTTCTAATTTCTAGGGGATTGTGACCTTGGACGTTAAGTCCCATAGTGCTCAGAGCCATTTGAACCACTTTTTGTTCGTTTCCGTGTTTGAAAGACCGGGTCACTAGTGGTGTATTTTAGCTGGATCTAGTGGTTCCGTCGACTGAGTGCTCTTGTAATAAGTGTTCACAAGTAATATTTTAAGACGTTCGTTCAGAGCGTTCTTAATAACTGACAATCAGATTAACGTTGAAAATATTAACAGCGAACAGTCACCAGGGCTTTAGTCAAAAAGAAAAATTATCGGAAGGGAGGGGGTTGGGATCTACTCGCACCTTGGTTGCCGGCAGAAATTAAGAGGTTTGCTTTGAAGTAAGCCTTAGCATTGTCATATTGTTTGATAATCTGTTTAAGCACAAGTGCGCGTCTTAGCCCCGAGACTTTCGACATACAGCTTTCAAATTAAAAAGTTAGGTCATCTGTTTGGAGTAATTGAATCGCTCTTGTCATCAATGGTACTTGTATAGTTTTCATGTGCTGCAAAAGAGCATTTAATAAGAGAGACTGTGTCCAGCGCGGTAGTAAACACCGCTGTTTCACCCGATAACGGGCGGGCTGCAGGTCCGCTCGTCTTGTAATCATTGTAATTTTTTGTTTGCTGTTTTGCAATCATCACTTTAGATTTGTTTTGCAAACATTTAAAGCTTATTGACCTTAAGGTTTAAGGTCGAAAGGTATTTGCAGATTTGTTCATTTTATTAAAGAAAATTTTATGGTTAAATGCTTCGATTATACAGGGTGATTCAAAAAGAATACCACAATTTTAAAAATGTGTATTTAATGAAAGAAACATAATATAACCTTCTGTTATACATCATTACAAGGAGTATTTAAAAAGTTTTTTTTTCACTCAAAAACAAGTTCAGAGATGTTCAATATGGCCCCCTCCAGACACTCGAGCAATATCAACCCGATACTCCAACTCGTTCCACACTCTCTGTAGCATATCAGACGTAACAGTTTGGATAGCTGCTGTTATTTCTCGTTTCAAATCATCAATGGTGGCTGGGAGAGGTGGCCGAAACACCATATCCTTAACATACCCCCATAAGAAAAAATCGCAGGGGGTAAGATCAGGGCTTCTTGGAGGCCAGTGATGAAGTGCTCTGTCACGGGCTGCCTGGCGGCCGATCCATCGCCTCGGGTAGTTGACGTTCAGGTAGTTACGGACAGATAAGTGCCAATGTGGTGGCGCTCCATCCTGCTGAAATATGAATTGTTGTGCTTCTTGTTCGAGCTGAGGGAACAGCCAATTCTCTAACATCTCCAGATACTGTAGTCCAGTTACAGTAGCACCTTCGAAGAAAAAGGGACCAAAAACTTTATTGGCTGAAATGGCAAGCGAACAAATGTACAACAAAATGAAACTTTATAGCTCCCTTAATTCGCCGACAGATAGTGCTTAGCTCTGCATTTTGTCGTTGCAGAGTTTTAAATTCCTAAAGTTGTGGTATTCTTTTTGAATCACCCTGTATATTGTTAAATAAACAGGTTGTGTGAAAAGGAAGTTATATTGATGAATCCTCCCTTCCACCTTTTCCTTAATTCCTGTAAATACCACGTATCGCTAAGCGTTTTGTTAATAAGAGTTTCACTGTAGACATAATATCCACAAGTGTGAAATTAGAATTGTGAAACGGTAGTTGCTTCACATACTTACTGGGAGACTATAAACAAAACAAATTACGTTTTATATAAGTCTGCAGCTTTCGTCGCCGTTCTCACAGAAGTTAAATCTTCTGGGTTATTAGGCCGCGTCATTTTTCTTCTAAAATATTCGACGTTTCAACCCCTCGGCGGACAGTAATATTTTAGCTAAATATTCCCCCTCTGTTGCTCTGTCCGTTTCGAATCTAGTCACTGATGACGACCAACCACTAGCGGTAGCAGGCATTTCAACCAATAACCCTTCTTCAGCATAAGTGTGGAATAGTGCCTTTCTATCCAATGACAGTGGACCGCCAATGGTATTCACAGGAGATGAGCTACCAATGCCCCGTCTTCTGCATCACAGAGGGAATATTAGCCTATGACTACGGCCCACCAATGGTGATCATATGAATTTTAACCAATACTATCACTTCTCCAGCACGAACGCCATAAAACTCCCCCTTTACAAGTGGGCGCGACCCTCGTCTCTGTCAGTGTTCTGGTAGTAGTGGACACCATAAGATCCTGAGGAAGATCCCAGCAGAGGGGTCGAAACGTCGAACATTTTAGAAGAAACATGACGTGGCCTAATAACCCAGAAGATTTTAACTTCAGATTACGTTTTCCACGTCTTAACAGCAAATAGTGACTGGCATCACTCACAGATGATCTTCCTATACAACTCTATCATGTAGTTTCATACTGATCTCAAACATTTTCTTAAATTCGGAGTTCTTTATTTCTATTAGAATATCGAAGTTCAAATCGACAGTCGTACCAAAAGTCACGGACTCTGATCCTTAAGTGAGCCAAATAGTATATAGTAATGAAAAGCAGCGTCGTAAACCACGGTAAGGAAGTGATTAGAAAGAGATTCACAATTGTAGTGAGGAGTTAAGTGTTGTGTCGGCTACGGTGCGGGACAGCACAGACACGAGCAGGAAAGGGGATAAGTTGCGATGGCTGGTGGCAGGAATCCAAAGCCATCTGTGCAGAACACTATCAAATTAATAGACAATTTTTTTTCTCTTAAGGAAAGAGACAATGCTTATCTCCCAGTGCTTCGTGCGTCTCCAACATGCATGTACGTTCCCAGCCTGTTACTACTCTCAGAAAGCAGGCTAACAAGGGGAGACCGCCAATTGTGGAATTCAGATTCGATTCATACTGCGCATAATAAAAGCTCATGGCCAGAGGTGTAATGTGGCAATGCACCAAGATGCACTTCTCACCCGTTGTCGAGAAAATCGACAGTTAAGAGAAACCGTTGCGGTGAAATACTCTCTACGATTTTCATTTTCCTACAGCGTCGTGGCGCAGCGGTAAGCGCTCGGGTTCGTAATCCGAAGGTCGCCGCATCGTATCTCGCACCATGCAAATTTTTTTTTAGTATTTGTCTTTGTGATTCAAATATATATATATATATATACACTCCTGGAAACTGAAATAAGAACACCGTGAATTCATTGTCCCAGGAAGGGGAAACTTTATTGACACATTCCTGGGGTCAGATACATCACATGATCACACTGACAGAACCACAGGCACATAGACACAGGCAACAGAGCATGCACAATGTCGGCACTAGTACAGTGTATATCCACCTTTCGCAGCAATGCAGGCTGCTATTCTCCCATGGAGACGATCGTAGAGATGCTGGATGTAGTCCTGTGGAACGGCTTGCCATGCCATTTCCACCTGGCGCCTCAGTTGGACCAGCGTTCGTGCTGGACGTGCAGACCGCGTGAGACGACGCTTCATCCAGTCCCAAACATGCTCAATGGGGGACAGATCCGGAGATCTTGCTGGCCAGGGTAGTTGACTTACACCTTCTAGAGCACGTTGGGTGGCACGGGATACATGCGGACGTGCATTGTCCTGTTGGAACAGCAAGTTCCCTTGCCGGTCTAGGAATGGTAGAACGATGGGTTCGATGACGGTTTGGATGTACCGTGCACTATTCAGTGTCCCCTCGACGATCACCTGTGGTGTACGGCCAGTGTAGGAGATCGCTCCCCACACCATGATGCCGGGTGTTGGCCCTGTGTGCCTCGGTCGTATGCAGTCCTGATTGTGGCGCTCACCTGCACGGCGCAAAACACGCATACGACCATCATTGGCACCAAGGCAGAAGCGACTCTCATCGCTGAAGACGACACGTCTCCATTCGTCCCTCCATTCACGCCTGTCGCGACACCACTGGAGGCGGGCTGCACGATGTTGGGGCGTGAGCGGAACACGGCCTAACGGTGTGCGGGACCGTAGCCCAGCTTCATGGAGACGGTTGCGAATGGTCCTCGCCGATACCCCAGGAGCAACAGTGTCCCTAATTTGCTGGGAAGTGGCGGTGCGGTCCCCTACGGCACTGCGTAGGATCCTACGGTCTTGGCGTGCATCCGTGCGTCGCTGCGGTCCGGTCCCAGGTCGACGGGCACGTGCACCTTCCGCCGACCACTGGCGACAACATCGATGTACTGTGGAGACCTCACGCCCCACGTGTTGAGCAATTCGGCGGTACGTCCACCCGGCCTCCCGCATGCCCACTATACGCCCTCGCTCAAAGTCCGTCAACTGCACATACGGTTCACGTCCACGCTGTCGCGGCATGCTACCAGTGTTAAAGACTGCGATGGAGCTCCGTATGCCACGGCAAACTGGCTGACACTGACGGCGGCGGTGCACAAATGCTGCGCAGCTAGCGCCATTCGACGGCCAACACCGCGGTTCCTGGTGTGTCCGCTGTGCCGTGCGTGTGATCATTGCTTGTACAGCCCTCTCGCAGTGTCCGGAGCAAGTATGGTGGGTCTGACACACCGGTGTCAATGTGTTCTTTTTTCCATTTCCAGGAGTGTATATATATATATATATATATATATATATATATATATATATATATATATATAATTCCCGGCAATTAGTTGCAACAATTATGCATATAATAGGTTGTTGAAAGTCGTTTGTCGTGGAAAAACTGGCGACTTCGAACATGATTATGTTTTCCGCAAACAAAGTTGTATTTCACAAATGTTATTAATTGTCTTCATAATGTTTACACGTGTAGTTAACGGAAGACGTAGAAACGATATTCCGAAACGAATACGTATAGTGTAAGTCAAACGTTCGAATTAGAGACCCCACGATATATATATATATATATATATATATATATATATATATATATATATATATATATATATATATATATATATATATATATATAAATTACAAAAAGCAAATATTAACAAAAAGGTTGCATGGTGCGAGATTCGATCCAGCGACCTTCGGATTACGAACCCGAGCGCTTACCGCTGCGTCACGACGATGTAGAAAACTATAAATCGTAGAGAGTATTTCACCCCAAAGGTTTCTTTTAACTGTCGATTTCCTCGACAACGGCTGAGAAGTGCATCTTGGTGCTTTGCCACATTACACCTCTGGCCATGAGCTTTTATTATGCGCAGTATGAGTCGAATCTGAATTTCACAATTGGCGCCTCCCCTTGTAAGTAAAGTCTTCCTATTACTTGATACTGATGTTCTAGAAGTCTGCTACAGAACTGGGGCGACTAGCGACGGGCGGCTGGTTAAACCAGCGTTGACAGGGAGCGCTGATCTCTACGTCTTCCGCCCGGAGAATGAGTTTTTGTGTTGTCCCCATCATCTCACCATCATTCGGGAAGTGAAGAGACTGGAAATGGAAAGATTTGGCCCTTCAGATGATAACCACGACATTGAACGCCCCACAAACCTACATCATCCCTCTGTCTTCCTGGGGGTGTGGCGCTACGCACACTGTCCATTGGCGTGCGGGTCGGCGACTTCTTGATGTCGCTTCGCGATGTTGAGATGGTCGGTGTGCACTAGATGCTTTACGATTGCACTTTAACAACTAAAGAATAATTTTCTTAGAAAATTAATCTTCTGACACGGAAAGAACCGTTCGTTTGTTTTGTCAAACATCTGCAGATTAGTTTTCCTTCTATTACGTTATAGGTTCCATTGACTCACGAAATCCACATCTACATCTACGTGATTACTCTGCTATTCACAGTAGAGTGCTTGGCAGAGGGTTCAATGAACAACCTTCATGCTGTCTCTCTACCGTTCCACTCTCGAACGATACGCGGGGAAAACGAGCACTTAAATTTTTCTGTGCGAGCCCTGATTTCTCTTATTTTATCGTGATGACCATTTCTCCCTATGTAGGTGGGTGCCAACAGAATGTTTTCGCAATTGGAGGAGAAAACTGGTGTTTGAAATTTTATGAGACGATCCCGTCGCAACGAAAAACGCCTTTCTTTTAATGATTGCCTCTTCAGTTCACGTTTAATGTCTGTGGCACTATCTCCCCTACTTCACGATAATACAAAACAAGCTGCCCTTCTTTGTACTTTTTCGATGTCATCCGTCAGTCCCACCTGATGCGGATCCCACACCGCACAGCAATACTCCAGAATATGGCAGACAAGCGTAGTGTAAGCAGTCTCTTTGGTAGACCTGTTGCACCTTCTAAGTGTTCTACTAGTGAATCGCAGTCTTTGGTTGCTCTACCCTCAATATTATACGTGTGATCGTTCCAATTTAGGTTGCTTGTAATTATAATCCCTAAGTATTTAGTTGAATTTACAGCCAACAGATTTGTGTGATTTCTCTTAGTACTCATGTGATTAACTTCACACTTTTCTTTATTCTGGGTCAATTGCCACTTTTCGCACCATACAGATATCTTATCTTAATCATTTTGCAAGTCGTTTTGATCATCTGATGACTTTACATGACGGTAAATGACAGCATCATCTGCAAACAATCTAAGACGGCTACTCAGATTATGTCGTTAATGTAGATCAGGAACAATAGAGGGCCTATAACACTTCCGTGGGGATCGCCGGATATTACTTCTGTTTTACTCGATGGCTTTTCGTCTATTACTACGAAGTGTGACTTTCCTGACAGCAAATGACGAATTCAGTCGCACAACTGAGGCGATACTCCGTTGGCACGCAGTTTTTGGTTAGGAGACGCTTGTGAGGAACGCGAAAGCCTTCTGGAAATCTAAAAATAGGGAATCAATTTGACATCTCCTGTCGATAGCACTTCATGAGTATAAAGAGCTAGTTGTCTTTCACAAGAACGATATTTTCTGAATCCGTGCTGGCTATATGTTAATAAATCGTTTTCTTCGAGGTACTTCATAATGTTCGAATACAGTATATATTCTAAGACCCTACTGCAAATCGACGTTAGTGATATAGGCCTGTAATTCAGCGGATTACTCCTATTTCCCTTTTTGGGTGTTGGTGTGACTTGAGCAATTTTCCAGTCTTTAGGTACGGATCTTTATGTGAGCGCGTGGTTGTATATAATTGCCAAATATGGTGTTATTTTATCAGCATACTCTGAGAGGAACCTGACTGGTGTACAATCTGGACCGGAGGCCTTGCCTTTGTTAAGTGAGTTAAGCTGCTTTGTTACACCGAGGATATCTACTTCTATGTTTCTCATCTTGGTAGTTGTTCTTGATTGGAATTCAGGAATATTTACTTCGTCTTCTTTGGTGAAGGAGTTTCGGATAACCGTGTTTAATAACTCTGCTTTTGTGTCACTGTCATCAGTGTCTTCGCCGTTGTTATCGCGCGCTCACGGTATTGATTGTGTTTTGCCACTGGTGTGCTTTATGAATGACCAGAATCTCTTTGGGTTTTCTGCCACATTTCGAGACAGGGTTTCGCTGTGGAAATTATTAAAAGCATCTCGCATTGAAGTACGCGCTATATTTCGAACTTTGGTGTAACTTTACCAATCTTGGGGATTTTGCGTTCTTTTAAATTTGGCATGCCTTCTTCGTTGCTTGGAAGCAACGTTTCAAGCAAACGGCAGCGGTGACTGATTGTCCGGGTAAATGTAACTAATGTAAAGATCAGGGGCTTACAAAGAAGCAGAGACAGTAGCATTAACAAGGGTAAAAGGAAGTATTGGAGTAGAGATCGAGACATGCTGAATGATGAGAGTTTAAAAGGGAATGTGTGAAGCAGTCAACTACTACCGTAACAGAATATCATGGAAATATCTCTCACAAGACCTCAAATAATCTTGTTCGTTTATAAACAGTTATGGACGAGATATGAAGCGAAATTCAGGTGCAAAGCAAAATCGGATATCGAACGTCATTTCCAAATATTCCTTTAAAAGGGAAAAACCAGGAGTAATGCACCATTTTAAATCCATACCACTGCTAAAATAAGTGAGTTATCAGTGTGTCTGGGCCGTTGATTGACAGTTCAAGTTGTTGAAATTAAACAAAGCTCCAAGACCTGCTCGAATATCTATAAGATTGTATAACGAATTTGTGGCTCATTTAGTCACTCTATGAACCATTAGACGCCGAAGGTCACTCGAAATAAAGGCCGTACAAAGTGAAAGGAAGACATTTTAGATACATACTTTTGTTACCATGCCACGTGCTCGCAGAGCCTTGAGGGCGACATCCAAAGTCAGGGTGGGCACTGGTCATAATGTTTTGGCTCCTCCTTGATGGTCTGTGTAGAACTGCTTCATTTCTTGTATTAGAAGTCTGCTTAATTTTCTGCAGTCCAAACGCTTTGATTCTATTCTGTATCGGTATCGCTATAGTCCGTATGTTCCTATGTAAGACCTCCAGATGTTCGCTACGGGACATTAAAATTGCTACACCAAGAAGAAATGCAGATGATAAACGGGTATTCAATGGACAAATTTATTATACTAGAACATACATGTGATTACATATTTACGCAATTTGGGTGCATAGATCCTGAGAAATCAGTACCCAGAACAAGTACCTCTGGCCGTAATAACGGACATGATATGCCTGGGCATTGAGTCAAACAGAGCTAGGATGCCGTGTACAGGTCAGCTGCCCATGCAGCTTCAATACGATACCACTGTTCATCAAGAGTAGTGACTGGCGTATTGTGACAATCCAGTTGCTCGGCCACCATTGACCAGACGTTTTCAATTTGTGAGAGATCTGGAGAATGTGCTGTCCAGGGCAGCAGTCGAACATTTTCTGTATCCAGAAAGGCCCGTACACGACCTACAACATGCGGTCATGCATTATCCTGCTGAAATTTAGGCTTTCGCAGAGATCGAATGAGGGGTAGAGCCTCGGGTCGTAACACATCTGAAATGTAACGTCCACTGTTCAAAGTGGCGTCAATGCGAACAAGAGGTGACCGAGACGAGTAACCAATGGCACCCCATACCATCACGCCGGGTGATGCGCCAGTATGGCGATGACGAATAAACGCTCCCTATGTGCGTTCACCGCGATGTCGCCAAACACAGATGCGACCATCATGATGCTGTAAACAGAACCTGGATTCATCCGAAAAAATTACGTTTTGCCATTCGTGCACCCAGGTTCGTCGTTGAGTACACCATCGCAGGCACTCCTGTCGATGATGCAGCGTCGATGGTAGCCGAAGCCATGGTCTCCGAGCTGATAATCCATGCTGGTGCAATCGTCGTCGAACTGTTCGTGCAGATGGTTGTTGTCTTGCAAACGTCCCCATCTGTTGACTCAGGGATCGAGGTGTGGCTGCACAATCCGTTACAGCCATGTGGATAAGATGCCTGTCATGTCGACTGCTAGTGATAAGAGGCCGTTGGGATCCAGCACGCGTTCCGTATTACCCTCCTGAACCCACCGATTCCATATTCTGCTAACAGTCATTGGATCTCGACCAACGCGAGCAGTAATGTCGCGATACGATAAACCGCAACCGCGATAGGTTACAAATCGACCTTTATCAAAGTCGGAAACGTGATGGTACGGATTTCAGCTCTTTACACGAGGCATCACAACAACGTTTCACCAGGCAAGGCCGGTCAACTGCTGTTTGTGTATGAGAAATCGGTTTTTAAACATTCCTCGTGTCAGCACGTTGTAGATGTCGCCACCGGCGCCAGCCTTGTGTGAATGCTCTGGAAAGCTAATCATTTGCATATCACAGAATCTTCTTCCTGTCGGTTAGATTTCGTGTCTTTAGCACGTCATCTTCGTGGTGTAGCAATTTTCATGGCCAGTAGTGTGGTGTCACCGCCAGACACCACACTTGCTAGGTGGTAGCTTTAAATCGGCCGCGGTCCATTAGTACATGTCGGACCCGCGTGTCGTCACTGTCAGTGATCGCAGACCGAGCGCCACCACACGGCAGGTCTCGAGAGACGGACTAGCACTCGCCCCAGTTGTACGGACGACGTAGCTAGCGATGCACACTGACGAAGCCTCGCTCATTTGCAGAGCCGATAGTTAGAATAGCCCTCAGCTAAGTCAATGGCTACGACCTAGCAAGGCGCCATTAGCATTACATAGCTTGTATCTAAAGAGTCTCACTTGTATCGTCAAGAGCGATGTACCACAAGGATGGATTAAAGTTAAGTATTCCAGGAGCTACGTACTTTTCTTTATAGCATTCATTACGTATCCTGTTTCAGACCTATCTACTAGCCTGCGTGAGTTAACGCGTGCCTTTCGGCTACTTCCGAGTGGCGTGGCTGTCTTGTTACGCCACAACAAGTAGTGTACATACTCAGGTATTTATTTCTCCTCTACTGACATTTTCTCGGGGTCTCTGTCCGTGGTGTGGCTCTTTGGTACTGGACATGAGGCGACTGGACTTATTAGCTAGTGAGTGTTGTACCTCCACCACTATGCAGGGTGCAGGGGCGCCGGGCCAGCTCACGCTCGCGTTCGGCTCTCGCGGGGGGCTGAGTCTCGGGGGAGTCTGCGGTGAGGCCGCGGTCTGCTCGCGACGGCCACGGCGCCAGCCTCCAGCTGCGTCCCTGGAGCCTCCAGCTGCCGCGAGGCCTCGAGACCGCGTTGTCACACTCCTCCAGCATCCGGCGCCGCACCGAGCTGCATAGCAAGCAGGCGCGTCTGGTGCGGGTACCACGGAGGCGTGGCGGCAGCGAAGGCTCACCGCTATGTGCTACAGGAGAAGGTAGGTGCGTACTAAAGGCTCCCACATTTATGTTCGGTTTCTTTCTTTTAGTGCATTTCTTTCGTACACATATGGACAGTAGTCCACTGTGTGTGTAAAAGCATATCGCCTACCAGCTTTCATCACTGTTTCTCTTTTCCGTGTGCCGCCAAAGGAATATTAATATATACAGTATAACCTACGTTATATTTGATAACAGTATTATCAAAACGATAGTTTGCTACTAACCATATAGCGGCGATGTTGTGTCGCAGATAGGCACAACACAAAGACTGGTAACAAGTAATGTGCGGCTGGTCCCGACGGAGGTTCGACTTCTCCCTCGGGCATGGGTGTGTGTGTTTGTCCTTTGGATAACTTAGGTTAGGTAGTGTGTAGGCTTAGGGACTGATGACTTTAGCAGTTAAGTCCCATAAGATTTCACACACATATTTTTGTTAACAAGTAACCTTTCAGCCAAAAGGTCTTCTTCCGAATTAGACAACACACACACACACACACACACACACACACACACGCACACACACACGCACGCACCCACGCACTTTTATGACCAATCGTTTGTGTTTGTGTTTGTGTGTGTGTGTGTGTGCGTGCGTGTGTGTGTGTGTGTGTGTTTGCGTGTGTGCGTGTGTCTGTGTGTTAGTCTGTCCGTCTGTGTGTGTACGTGTATGTCTGTGTTTTCTGATTCCCAAGAAGGCCCTTTAGCTGATATTTTCCTTGTTAACAGACTTTTTCTTGGGCCTATCTGCGACTCAGTATCTCCGTTATATGATGAGTAGCATAGTATTGTCATAATTCCATCCTGGATTTTCCATTGTCTTATAGGATCTGATAATGTTCAGGAAACCTCCCAAGAACCGTGGTGTGGTTTACACGAATAAATGACTGCACCTGGAGAATACAAGACAGCAACATTTAAAGGTTTTCTGATATAACGATTCTCAAAATTTTTATAGAGTGCTTGCTGCTCATCGTATCCTCTTATTTATAATTTACTCGATGGCACTTATATCTAGGCATGAACATTCTCGCTTTAAGAATAACGATATCCAAAATCGTTATTGTTGGTATGTACTAACAGTGGAAAAGAAACACTGCAAGATATTGTTCAAGTATTCTCTTCTATTTTAAAGAACATTGCAAGATGTTGATGTCTTATTCGTTTCCATTATAATGACCTGTTTTTAATAACAGTTCACGAAATGCATAAACTTCAAACACAAAAATGTCTGACAAACATTTCCACCTTGAAACCACAAGTGTCACTAAACACTCTACTCTTAACAACTGAAAAGCGCCAAAAACAGAGTGATCAGAGATATATTTAACTACACAAAGGCGTTGTTTTATAATAAAATCAATATATACACAGACAGTCTTACGTGTAATTTGTAATTTTGATCTGATTATTATAATTGACAGAAGTGCAACAAGTGGACGTAATAAATGCAGTAATAAAAATAGTTAACGTCATATACGTTATTAAAATGTATGAAAGATGTTTGACATTTTCTTTAGTGCTACGACAGTAGATCCAAAACAACTCTTAATTACAGATTTTTACATTTTGTAGACAACATTTACATTTTAACATCTGTTTGTACACAAAGGATTATTAAAAATTAATTTTGATGAAGTATCTTACTGCAGTGGGTGGTGGTGACTTTACTGTACGGCACGTGTTGTATAGTAGGAAAAAATCTCATAGTTTTTATACATTTGAGGGAAGGCTGTGTGCTTGCTCCAACACTCTATGCACTTCACACGGCGGCTTTGCAGTATGAATCATCTGAAAACAACCTAGGACTGGAGATTAAGTTTCGTTCAGATAGAGTTCTCTTCAACCTGGCGAGACTTCATTCGCAAACACGTACCCAAGTTTCTCGAGCCGCAGAACTACACTATTCCCCGGACACTGCGTATCCTAGTCTAACACCATCAGAGCTACAACAGCCAGTCAACTGATTTAAAACTGTATGTGGTATGTGATCGCTTTGCGCTTACTGTCAATACTTAAAAACCGAAGGTACTGCCACAACCCAGAATTAACTCTCCCAGAGTACATCATCTCCATTTTGATCACAATACTGGAGCAGACTGATCACTTTTCGTATCTCGGAAATACAATGTTACCAATTGGGGCTCCTCATGCAGAAATCGGGAATTTAGAACACAAAAGCTTCATTCAAACGGAGGTAAGGCTGCATATGAAATTCACGACGTACAGAGCTGTTGTCATTTCCGCGCTAGAGAATGGCTGAAAAACTTGGACACACTACCGCGGTGATATCTAAACACTTCAGCGCTTCCACCAACAAAAAGGGATCTTTAACATTGAGTGGAAGACCCTGTGACCAAGACAGTGGTTTTCGAGAAAGCATATATGAGCAGCCATCATCGTTCATCGAGTGAGATTGTCAGGCCAGGAGCATCCCACGAGTGATATCGGCTTCCCCGTCAAATCCTCTATGCGGAACTCTGCTTCGGCAGTGGACCTCGAGAAGCACCTCTGAAGCGCTTTAAGGACCAGTTAAAACAAATCACGAAGACAACATGGGAAGCATGTGCTGTGGATCCCTTTATGGATGAACACCACATCCACTGCTATCAACATGTTTGAAGGAGAGCGACAGAGACAAGCCAATAGTGCTGTTCAACTTGTGTACACTCATGTTATAGGCCAAGATTGGCCTGCTCAATCAACGGTCGAGCTGAAACGCTCATCCTAAGCAGAGAGAAGTTATACATACTAGGGATCGAGTTGTAGTCGCCATCAAACGACGAAATGGAGTGGGGAGAGAATGTAGGAGACTTATAGAATGAGTCTGCAAATCTGTTTTGTATTCGCTCTCTGGTTGTTATTTTTATTCTCTCCCTGAGTGCGTGAGTGTTTTTTTTTTACTATTTTTTGGAGGATTAAAACTAAGTGCTCGATTGTGACTACATGACAAAAGCGCTTCGCTTTGTAGCGTTTAACATGTCGGTGTGCAAAGTAATTACGTCTACGTACTGCGAGACACTCAGAAAACTGAAAGAACAGTTAATTAAGGTCGTCCACACACGGACCACTCTCTCCTCCTGCGTGACACCTGCAAAGACCACACACCAGCGCTGGTATCACTCACATCGCTCATCCTCATAACAGCCCAGACTTGGTGTTATCCGATTTTCAGCTGTTTCCGAACTCACTTTGTTAGTGATGAACCGGTGCAAGAAGAGGTGAGACTGCAGCTCCGTCAATTAAGTCAAACAGTCCACAGTGACAGTATCAACAAACTGGCCTTTTGTTGACACAGCTGTTTTGTAGAACTATGTTGAGAAATAAATATGTACAATTGGAGAATACGTATATAGAATGTTAATAAAGTTAGTTTTATTTTAAAATCTTTAAGGGGCTCCGGAAAGGCTCAAAATCATGAAAAGTTCAATTTTTACTTTTTTGCGTTTTCTGAATCTGCAGACTATTACCTTTTAATAGATATATAATTTATTCAATTCCGAAGACTACAACTATTTTTAAAATTTTTTTAAATGTGTTCTACATGGGCGTGACCCACTGTGGCGCTGTTAGACTGCTGTCAAATGGTGTTATTATTAACGTCCGTGTTCATCAGGTACATTTTAGTGATGTGAGAAAAAGTATGTGTTGTGGCTAACCTGTGATGGTTCAATATATATCGCTGGTGTGATTGTCGATTGTTTCATGTTTATTTACTCTGTCGTTATCTCGAAAATATTCATAATTAATTCTGTTTCTTGAGTCTCTGTTTTCTTGAAGTATAATAATAAGTAAAAGTAAAGTTATTAGAAATCCTCTGAAGGCTTTTAAGAAAGGGAGAAATGTTGGAAAGCCAATGGTATGTGTTATTACTGTAAACAATAAAGACGATGAAAATCCCCAACATAGCTTGTGTCCCAAAGAAGAAGACAGTTGGTGTAAATATAACAAAGGATTGCTAACTGGTGAAGTGTACACTCATAAGCATAGTCTGC
Source organism: Schistocerca nitens (assembly GCF_023898315.1). Taxonomy (NCBI): domain Eukaryota; kingdom Metazoa; phylum Arthropoda; class Insecta; order Orthoptera; family Acrididae; genus Schistocerca; species Schistocerca nitens. The sequence goes on along the minus strand of NC_064620.1, from coordinate 24,594,960 downwards.
CTCATGCAACAATGGAAGTGATAAAACCTATTTTCAGAGACTTAGCAGCACCTGAACTGTTGAAAAAGTGTATTCACGGAAAAACTCAAAACCCCAATGAAAGTGTAAATAGTGTTATATGGTCGAGAATCCCCAAGACTGTATTTGTTGGAATAGAAACACTTTACTTTGGTGTGTATGATGCTGTTGCGACTTTCAATGATGGCAACATTGTAAGGTGCAAGGTATTTAGAAATATGGGAATGAAGATAGGTTCTAACATGGTACGAGCGATGCTTGCTTTAGACAAGGAACGCCTTCGGGCTGCAGGCAGGGCTGTAAAGAGTCTAGAAATACAAGCAAGAGTAAACAGGAGGAGGAACAAGAGGAAGCTGGAGAAGGAGTTTGCAGACGATGAAGATAATCCATCCTATGGACCTGGAATGCACTAAAAAGTTAATCCAATCTTTGTCGCTCGATTCCCAAAACTTTTATTTTCTCATACTAATTTCATGTTTCCTAAGGATCTTCCAAACATATTTGTTTCAAACTTTCAGTAAATGTTACACAGTACCTTCTGCATAATTTAACACAGCCTTTTTCCAAAAAAACTGTATATTTTTGAATATATAAATTAAAAATTGCAAAAAAATGTTGTGAATTTTCATTACAATTGAAAAAAAATCATCTTTAGTAACTGAACTAAAATTTTGTAAAATCCCTGTGTTAAGTTGAAGCCCATATTCCAATAAATAATCTGTAAAAAGTTCAACTTCCTACCTCAAATACTTTGTGAGGAAAGATGTAATTTATAAGCGTTATTTTAACATTGCAAGTATAGGGCGTTCCGGAGCCCCTTAAGAGTTTTCACATAAAAAATTGGTGGCATTGTCTTTGGTGAGCACGCCCTCGTAAAATACGGCACCGAAGAATGACCTACAATATAAACACTGTAACGAAAGGCAGAGGCAGCGTTGAACCAAAATTATGTTTCTCTGTAAATATGAGAACACATAAAGCTGATTTAGCAAAAGTCTTCTGAGATCTCGTTTGAGAATGGTTTGGTAAGCGACACAGAAATCCAGCATCTTCAGATACACTATCAGAAGCGTGTAAACATAAATTAGTACGCCAGGTATAAACCTAGTTAAAATACAATGCGATTCAACCTCAATGAAAAGAAGATACGAGTCAGTCCGATCTGTAACTAGTCACCTACATTTCCCCAATATTTCGTATATAGGAAAATGGAACACCTACAGACCTCCTTATGATGTCATTTACTGCGTGGCTGCGACTGTCGGTGCTTCATTGTACCACCTTCAGGCTCTAGTGAACTCCAGTCACAAGAATGGACATACAAAAAAATTTTCATGGCTGATGGACGAAAATTCCTAATAAACGTGAATACTTATTCACTATGCAAGAAGAAATTGGCTAATATGAACAGAAGCTTTGGTCCTAAGACATCAATTATCCTAATTAATTTCTATACTGGAGTTTTTTGGAGTGTTTTCTGCTAACGGATAAAGATTTTTGAAAATGGGATAATGAATCTTCTAGATAAATGCCAAGAGATTATTGAGTTAAAATTTATTTACTCTTTTGATTTCGCCTCATACACGATTTTGCTTGTAGAAGTAGGGTAATCTGAACCTCAGTATCTAGGAAACAGATAAAGACACCAGGAAAATTTTCCAAGTTGTTCGAGATTGAAACCTTAGGAATTTCAGCCATCTGCTGTGGTTAACCGTCTTGGAATGCTCGGATGTGTTTTAGTCCTGTGCCTGCGGCGGAAATATAATTAAAAAAAACTTTTTTGGAGTTACCCATGAACTAAAGTGCCTCCACAAATCCGTCAAATCCCTTCAATCCCACCGTAGACCACACCAACTGGTTGCTCCATTTGCCTAAGCAGGAGTTAGTTTATATTATTCGTACTTTAACCGTGTACTATAGGATAGTGACAACAATACGATTCTTCTGTTGGATTTACAGATGGTCCGTAGCCTAAGGACCTGCCACATCTTTTGGCCCTACCTAGTTGTCATAAAGAGAATTCGTTGTATGAAAAACGTAAAATCGCGTTTTTGTGAGCGATATGCTGTAGCATCCTTACAGATTCTACTAATGATTGCCATCGCTCGCGAAGGTCTGTGAAACGAACTGACCAGGACTGTTGGCGGATGATATGAATACGTGTTCCCTCAGTTTGCAGACGTATTCATTGGTGCATTGTTACGGAAACTGATATTATGTGTGAGACATCATGAGATAACAGCATACAATTATATCTTGTGATTAAAATTATGACCAACTTAGCGCATGACCATTTAGTTGGTTAAGGTGTCTCTCAGCACTATGGGACTTAACTTCTGAGGTCATCAGTCCCCTAGAACGTAGAACTACTTAAACCTGACTAACCTAAGGACATCACAAACGTTAATGCCCGAGGCAAGCTTCGAACATGCGAGCGTAGCGGTAGCGTGGTTCCAGACTAAAGCGCCTAGAACCGCTGGGTCACTCCAGCTGGCTTTACTTTAGCCAAAAATTATTTCGTCAAATAAGTTTTGACTGAAGTGAGCCACTTCGGAGTAAATTTTTATGAGCAAAATTTTTTCACAAGCCACTGTCAGGGACAGATAGAGGTACGGAAATTTTTACTAGTATCAACAGAAGAGTCAGAATTCTATATAATAGTTGTTTCATCTTTAGATAGTACTTTGCTTCCCTGATGGACTTTGCCTGTACGTTGTTTATCTGCTGTCTTATGATTTTCCATTTCAGACAATTCGATGTTTCTCCGAATACTATCTCCAACATGTACGCTGCACTTGTGTACGTGAATCAACAGTGGATATGTCATTGTGTGTGTGTGTGTGTGTGTGTGTGTGTGTGTGTTTCGTGGGTGGCTGAACGCGCTAGGATCCGCACACACACACACACACACACACACACACACACACACACACACACCAGTCCGAAGCCGCAGCTCGGAAATGTGCGCATTGAGCGAAGGGAGGGCATCTTTGTCGCTGTCCGGCTATCTGTTCCAGGCCATTACGTCCGGACTAATGGAGCATGTACAACTGGATCTGATAGGCAGACGCGGCTATCTGCGCCGTGTATCTGAGACGCTCCTCCACGTTATGTGTCCGGTCGGCACGCAGGCCGGCTAATGTGTGCGCCCACAGCCACGTATAAAGGCGGGTTCTGCTCTAGCGACAGCGCTTCTATCAGGTAGGCAGGCGCCCACGAATAACGAGCACAACGCTACCTCACCGCCATATTACTCCTTCCGCACCAGTATCTAACAGAGGCAGGAAGTCCTAACATATAAAGGAAATGTACACTGCTCTGAAAAACTTTAGGGCGAGACAGACAAAGCTACGTAAGATATTAATAACTGGGGGGAAACTAATGAACTTGCACTAACATGTTGCACGAGGTTGCCTGTCGTGCACAGCAAGCTGGAATCCAGGCATGACTTCACGTGCCGAAGTTCCATCTTAGGAGATAGTACCAGGTGGCTGGCTATGGGCAGCAATGTGGGACACCCCTCCATACAGCAGAAGCGGCAGCGGCGGCAGCTACGACACCGCTGACCAAGCTGAATTGGGAGGTCAACCCAAGGGAAGATGTGTGTCGGTTTATTGGACGCGTCCGTCGGGGATCAGCACTAATAGTAGCGAAGGTTGAAATAAATAACCAGCAGAATTAAGGCTTTTTCTATCCGCGAACTTGCTTCTTCTGTTGCACCCACGTCTGTCTTCGGTGGAGCAACCCCGCCCGCGACCAAATAGTCCTAAACACACCATTACTGTACGTATTATGAAACTTGAAGTACCGAGAGCTATACTTCAGTCGTCGATTAAATAATCGGTTGTGGCCTGAAGTAGCTGTTACATAGGTCGCCCACGCTGCGGGCACACCTTTAACAATAACTGAAATTTCTTTAATTCCTGATGAAGTGCATTTGTGATTTAAGATAATTTTGGTTTTATCTACATGCAGAGAATTACATGACTGCTGTATGCCTGAACATTACGGCAGTGTTGGCGTCTACCATATTGGTTATTACTCGAGTCAAGTGTACCTGGGATTACAGTACTGGATATGTACGTGTCACCAAGTGGCATGTGACGATTAATATTTCTCTTTTGGAATGCGTAAAGGTCAACAGTTACTAGTTTGGCTTGGAAAGACGTATGAGACAATGCTGTCTTATAGTACCTATTTATTACAAACGGTTTATGTCATTGATTACCCTCACGGTAGGAAAAATTGCAATAGCTAATCATATGAAGATTTTAATTTCTTCTACTGAAAGGATCGTCAATGACCGAAACTGGTCGTAATAAACAGATATGACAAGAGAGCCTTGTTTCATCAATTTTTCCGAGCATACAACATGATTCCGTGACGATTTTACAAACTTTCAGGGTTCATGGAAATTGAGCACTTTAAGGTTGTTCGAATTTCTTACCTGATAGTATGGAACAAAGCAACAAAAGACGTCCAGTAAACAGGAGCTGAGCTATGAATACTTGCTCCTTTCTGTTACTGTTCTACACATGTCTTCTACTGAATAGTCACCAGTAGCTCTTAAGGTATGCAGTTTACAGCCCACATTTACGAGATAATTTTTCTTGTTTTGGCCCTTATTGCTTTCTCCAAAGTGTAGGAATCAAAGAGCTTGTAGTAGATGAGATGTGTTTTTCTCTTGTTTTGATCCTTTCTACCACCTGTGAAAGATCCCTAGCGTACAGTCTTAGCAACAACAGTACCGGTTCATGTATTCCACCGTCACAGGTACAAGACCTATTTTCACTTAAAACATTCGACTCAGTCGTTTGAGGACCAGGGTCAGTTCCGTAACTTATAGATTTACCTATATCTATTACTCCTGAAACCTTGTAACATCGTAATACAATCGGGGTATAAACATGCAGCTGTCACCTGAAAATTATGTTCATTTGGTGGCGACATGTATGATCGCCGAAATATTCTGCCAGTTGGACACTGTAGACCTGCAGTACACCCCTGGATATTTTGATTATACAAACAAATACTTTCAGAAACCACTTCCTGACACTTGAATCTATACTCGATGTTAACAAATTTCTCTTCTTCAAAAACACTTTTCCTGCCATTGCCAGTCTACATTTTATATCCTCTCTACTTCGACCATCATCAGTTATTTTGGTCCCCAAATAGTAAAACACCTTTACTACTTTAAGTGTCTCATTTCCTAATCTAATTCCCTCAGCATCACCCGACTTAATGTGACTACATTTCATTAACCACGTTTTGCTTTTCTTGATGTTCATCTTATATCCTCCTTTCAAGACACTGTCCATTCCGTTCAACTGCTCTTCCAAGTCCTTTGCTGTCTCTGACAGAATTACAATGTCATCGGCGAACCTCAAAGTTTTTATTTCTTCCCCATGAATTTTAATACCTACTCCTAATTTTTTTCTGTTTCCTTTACTGCTTGCTCAATATACAGATTGAATAACATCGGGGAGAGGCTACAACCCTGTCTCACTCCCTTCCCAACCACTGCTTCCCTTTCATGCCCCTCGACTCTTATAACTGCCATCTGGTTTCTGTACAAATTGTAAATAGCCTTTCGCTCGTTGTATTTTACCCCTGCCACCTTCAGAATTTGAAAGAGTATTCCAGTTAACATTGTCAAAAGCTTTCTCTAAGTCTACCAATGCTAGAAACATAGGTTTGCCTTTCCTTAATCTTTCTTCTAAGATAAGTCGTAAGGTTAGTATTGCCTTACGTTTTCCAACATTCCTACGGAATCCAAAGTGATCTTCCCCGGGTTCCACTTCTACCAGTATTTCCATTCGCCTGTAAAGAATTCGCGTTAGTATTTTGCAGCTGTGGCTTATTAAACTGATAGTTCGGTAATTTTCACATCTGTCAACACCTGCTTTCTTTGGGATTGGAATTATTATATTCTTCTTGAAGTCTGAGGGTATTTCGCCTGTCTCATACATCTTGCTCACCAGATGGTACAGTTTTGTCATGAGTGGCACTCCCAAGGCCGTCAGTAGTTCTAATGGAATGTTGTCTACTCCCGGGGCCTTGTCAAACTCTTCACGCAGTATCTTATCTCCCATTTCATCTTCATCTACATCCTCTTCCATTTCCATAATACTGTCCTCAAGTACATCGCCCTTGTATAAACCCTCTATATACTCCTTCCACCTTTCTGCCTTCCCTTCTTTGCTTAGAACTGGGTTTCCATCTGAGCTCTCTTCATTCACGTGGTTCTCTTCTCTCCAAAGGTCTCTTTAATTTTCCTGTAGGCAGTATCTATCTTACCCCTAGTGAGATAAGCCTCTACATCCTTACATTTGTCCTCTAGCCATCCCTGCTTAGCCATTTTGAACTTCCCGTCGATCTCCATTTTGAGACGTTTGTATTCCTCTTTGGCTGCTTCACTTACTACATTTTTATATTTTCTCCTTTTATCAATTAAATTCCGCATCTCTTCTGTTACCCAAGGATTTCTATCGGCCATCGTCTTTTTACCTACTTGATCGTCTGCTGCCTTCACTCCTTCATCCCTCAGAGCTACCCATTCTTATTCTACTGTATTTCTTTCCCCCATTCCTGTCAATTCTTCCCTTATGCTCTCCCTCAATCTCTCTACAACTTCTGGTTTAGTCAGTTTATCGAGCTCCTTAAATTAGCACCTTTTTGTAGTTTCTTCAGTTTTAATCTACAGCTCATAACCAGTAGATTGTGGTCAGAGTGCACATCGGCCTCTGGAAATGTCTTACAATTTAAAACCTGGTTCCTAAATCTCTGTCTTACGATTATATAATCTATCGGATACCTTTTAGTATCTCCAGGATTCTTCCATGTATACAACATTCTTTTATGTTTCTTGGACCAAGTGTTAGATATGATTAAGTTATGCTCTGTGCAAAATTCTACCAGACGACTTCCTCTTTCATTTCTTCCCCCCCAATCCATATTCACCTACTATGTTTCCTTCTCTCCCTTTTCCTACTCTCCAATTCTAGTCACCCACGACTATTAAATTTTCTTCTCCCTTCACTACCTGAATAATGTCTTTTATCTCATCATACTTTTCATCAATTTCATCATCATCTGCAGAGCTAGTTGGCATATAAACTTGTACTGCTGTAGTAGGCGTGGGCTTCCTGACTATCTTGGCCACAATAATGCGTTCACTATGCAGTTTGTGGTAGCTTACCCGTACTCCTATTTTTTTATTCATTATTAAACCTACTCCTGCATTACCCCTATTTGATTTTGTATTTATAACCCTGCATTCACCTGACCAAAAGTCTTGTTCCTACTGGAACCGAACGTCACTAATTCCCACTATATCTAACTTTAAGCTATCCATTTCCCTTTTAAAATTTTCTAACCTACCTGCCCGATTAAGGAAACTGAAATTCCCCTCTCCGATCCGTAGAACACCAGTTTTCTTACTCCTGATAACGACGTCCTCTATGTAGTCCCCGCCCAGAGATCCGAATGGGGAACTATTATTATCTTTTAATCATACGGTAAAGCAGCAAGCCCTCGGGAAAAATTACGGCTGTAGTTTCCCCCTGCTTTCAGCCGTTCGCAGTACCAGCACAGCAAGGCCATTTTGGTTAATGTTACAAGGCCAGAGCAGTCAACCATCCAGAGTGAACTACTGAAAGTGCTGCTACCCCTGTTCAGTAACCACACGTTTGTCTTGCCTCTCAACATATACCCCTCCGTTGTGGTTGCACCTACCGTATGGCCATCTGTATCGCTGAGGCACGCAAGCCTCCCCACCAACGGCAAGGTCCATGGTTCATGGGGTGGGGGGTAGGGGGGGGGGTTAAAAATGTTTTGCTTAAATTATTCCTGTTGCTCGTGGCCTTGAGCCGGCCTATAACTTGAATTTTCCTTAATAAGGCCTTCAGCCGTCAGTCTAGCTTGTGTTACAGTCAATTTTTTTTAAATGACTGTTTTATAAAATTTATTTCCCACACGGGAAAAGGTGTGGACGGGGCCTAATCAGTTACCATTGGTTGCACAGTAAACACGTACACCTTATTGAAGGAAATATTTCTTTAAAAACAATCACTTAAAAAAATTGCTACAACACAAGCTACACTGACGGCTTAAGGCCTTGTTAAGAAAAAATTCCAAATTATCTGCCGGCTTAAGGCCACAAGCAATAGGGATAATTTAAACAAAATATTATTTCTAAGTAATTGACAGAATCAAACCAAATAAACAAGGGAGTGATCCACGGACAGTGCTCCAAGGATCGACCTGAGAAAAGTCTCTACAGCAGCGTAAGCGGTGAGACAGACAACCAAGAGTTACGCTCACTTAACGGAATGGCAACTAGAACTAGGGACTGCTTAAACGCCGACCAACACACATGCAAAATCCACCCAAGATGCGATAACCAATACCAGGCTAGAATAACAGTTAGCATCGTCAAATGACAACCATTTGCTTAGACAAGTTGGCTCCACCAAATCCTGGTACGCAGACACGGTTAAGACTAAACATCTTATTCAAAATCTGACTAAATGCACATGGAACCGCAAAAGACAATTCGACAAACAACTCAAACAATGCTAAAACAGCCACTGTACAGCAACAAGACGAATTGCACATAGACTTGAACGCTAAGAACACAGAAACGGTCGAAAGACCAGATACACGTCGTCCACTGAGACGACCGACCGAACGACCACTCATCGTCTAACAGTCTGCGTGGTGTCTGTTGATCTATATCGTGTCTCCCTACCACTTTCGCGCAACGACGCTCTGAGCGTGTTTTTAGGGAATTGACTAGTTTCAACCTGGGACCTGTTGCTGGTTAGGAGACGTCAGACCACACATGACATGTAGAGTTCAGAAGAGTTCAGTGAGACTAGCGATTATATAACCAAATACTTAATTATTTCACCGTCAGCTCCACTGCACTCCCTGTAAAAGAATCTTAATACTAACTAAATTTAGTGGAAGGGGTTCAAGGCTTTCCTGTTTTTAGTTAGCTGGTAAACTAACGTCGAAAAAGCAGTTAAGTTTACCATTGGAAATTTTATTCTACTCACAACACATTGTTTATAAATTGCACTATTGGTAAAAGGAAATGTTTTAATACAGGATGGTAAAAACCAACTGCGTTCAACAAAAATGTGAACGAATATTCCCTGAATGGGTTTCCAAGTTCTACAATGGATCGAAGGATGACCTATGCCATATCACATCCATAATCTAGCTTTAAATTAAGTTTCAAAAAAGAGAAAACTATCAAAAAGGTCTAAAGTGATCCTCAATTACCTTTAATTATTTATCTAACTTGTCGTATGTTACAGTGGCTGATGTGGCTTCTCAATAACTATATGACAGAAAAAACATCGCGTTTCAAATTTTTACTTCAAGTGGCAAATGTGAACACCATGAGCTTTAATTGACGATCGACACTAGTGTTATGCTAAAAGTGGGTGTAACAGATGAGACTTCTGCAGTTATGAGTGAAGCTTTATGTGCTATTATGCGGCATCGCATGCGTTCGTTACCTTGTCGGTGTTCGTCAGGGGGCGGAGAACAGCACAACTCTGCTCACCTCGCCGTCTCGGAAGCAACTCTCTCCTAACTTCTCCTTACCACAATTTACCGAATTTGTTTTAAAAAAACTATGTAGCTGTGTTTTCATCTGACCACTCAGGGTCTCAATTTTAACCTTAAGCTCCGCCTATAAAAATTCTGTCCATCCAATGAGAAACGTTATACTTTTCGTGGTGGGGCAATGTTTTTAAAGTTTGCAACGTAACAGAGACGCGAAATTGTCTCACGCTAAAACTTGCAGGTGGGGTAGCCCTTTTTGTGTTATCGTAAGATCTATACTGTTCTTCTGGAGGGCTCTAGCTTTTAACATGGGCTGGGGGTGGTCCTAGCGGTTATCTGGCGACGTGGGTGTCCGCTCCTTATCGTAGGACCTTCAGCTTAACACGGTTCGGCTCTCGGCTTCTGTTCTCGTTTCTCCCCTCGGAACTGCGTCTGTATCACGGTGGGAAGGTATGACATACATTTAGGCATTCTTGTGTTAGTCTGTGGTATTCGATTTCCTCACTCATTAGTCGTATTTGGTTAATTTAATGTCACAATTTATTCGGAGCTATGTGACCTACTACTGGATTTGATTATCATGTCAGGGTTTCCATGGAAGGTGTTGGATTTGCCTGACACCTTACATATCACCACCCTTCGAACTTAATTTTTGCATTGAAGTTAGGCAGTGATTGAATCGTTGTCTAAACCAGTCAAAAATTATTCACTTATCTAAATTTTGTTGACTACTGTTCAGCCACGTTATTCTGTTCTATGCTAGTTTGTATTATTAATTTATATTTTTATATTCTTCCATATTATTATCAAAAATATGTTTATATTGACATGGGAAGAATATTTTTATTCTATTATAATTATTATTTTTTAATTATTTTCTTTCTTTATTTAATTGTGAAGTTTGTTATTTAAGAAGTTTTTTTATCGAAAGTGAGGAGTCTTTCACTTTGATTTTCTTAGAAATATAGTTTTTATAAATGTAGTAATCAAGTAAAGTGTATTCCTAACACATTTTCTAAATATCGTGTACAAGTAAAATGTTTTTATTTCTAGACACTCATTTCAGCATTGTTACACTAACAAAGAAGAATTATTTCCAACAATTGCTTTGACAAAGAAATATGCATAGACAAGTATTGAGATATTATCCTAACAAATGGTACAAATGTTAAAAGACGGGAAAACATCCAACAAGGTAATTTTTTATTCTCTGTTTTTATAAGGAGAAAATAAGTAAAATATATGAGATCTCAGGATTTCCAGCGAATGTGCTGTATCCAAGGTTCTCGGGTATCCAGCCGGATCCATTCGTCGAAGTTCCACGATATTTCGGCGGATAACCGTTCCGCCATCATCATTTGAGTAACAGATAACCTCATCAACAGGGACACCGGGTTTCAACTCAGCAAGGCCCTGAAACCATTATCAAGCACCATCAAAGAGCAATGGCACGAGCGGACGCGAGATCCTTCCACCACGGCGGACGGAGATGGACAGTGCCTACCACCGAGCGTGGCTGCAGCTTCCCCCACCCCTCACACCACGTGGCGCCCCACTGGCCGCCCGCGCCGGGGTACGACTCGGGACCCCGCGGACGTAGATACGACGGACACAGCGCAGACAGATCATTCCATCAGCACCACCTGATGATGGCGGAACGGTTATCCGCCGAAATATCGTGGAACTTCGACGAACAGATCCAGCTGGACACCCGAGAACCTTCGATAAAGTAAAATATAGTTATTCTTTTATTTATATGAGGAGAAATTAAGTGACATATGGTTTTTGTGTTTATTATGCCTTACTTTTGTTCTTTATATACTGTCCATTTCAGAACTAATGACTTATTTTTATCGATAGTCTATTTTTTACTTATGTCCATAGTCAATGACTGTTATTTTGTAGTTTATTAGCTGTCTGGTGTGCTTAACTTATTTAGTTTTTCACACGTTTCTTTTGCACATTTACTACATCACATAATTTGATTTCACACATTCACACAATCCTATTAATGTTTAAGCATGAGGTTGGCGAATGTTTTTTACACGAAGGTGATGGACTTGAGCTAGATGGATGTGGGCAAGTATTTGATGTACAGCTTCGTTCGTCGTTCCTTGTTGGATTTGCAAGTGTGTGTTGCCGTTGTGGAGGTCCCATAATGGAATGGAGCTGTGAGTGCAGAATCTCGTGGTTTACTAGCTTTCTATGCGTGAAAGTCATTGTTATGTGTTGGTCGTTTTCTGTTGTAATACTTCGCAGATGACTAGTTTACAATAGGATAGGGATTTGGGAAGGTATATCGTCTATTCTTCACCCATCTTCTTTCTTGGTCTCAATCTTGCGAATCTTCTACATCTGTTCTTCCTGCTTTTCCTCTGATTCTTACTTGCTTCTTGGTTCTTCTCTGGGCAGGATATGGAAATATTTATTGATAACTAGTCGCTTTGAAGTTCTCCTCTTAGTAACAGTTTGATAAATTATATGGGCATGTCATTTTTACTTTGTGGAAGTTTTCTTCAGTTTCTTGGATCAGTGTGCTGTTTAATAGCCGTAGTGTGACTCTTACACTTTTTTTTTTTTTTTTTGCCAGTGGTGGCTTGCCCAAGCAGTCTTCTCGTCAAGCCGTTTTTTGCTCGCTCTGCTGAGTCGGGGCGTTCGGAGACCCTATTGGCGTTCGGTGTCCTGTCATGTCTTTGCAAGGTTCTGCCACTGTGTGGTTCCGTGTTGTGTCCCTGCAGGGTTACGCCACCCTGTGGTTCAGCTTTGGCAGCAGATTTATTTACTGCCCACTTTGGCTACTAGGGCCTTCTGTTGGTCTCGCTGTCCTTTCCCTTCTCTCAACGGTTCTGCCTTGTAGGAATCGTGTCTTGCTAACTACGTCCTTTCCTTTCTTGATACTTCTCACGTTGCAACTTGTGAGTCGTTGCATCTCGTCCTTGCTGTAGTTTTTGCAATGGTTCTTACAAAAAAAAATTACTTATAATCATCTGACATATGTCTAGTACCTACATTGTTTCACGACTTCTTAAAAGCTTTACAAATTTCGGCGCCATTTCCATGTTACAATTCTAAGATATTTGGAGTCTTAACTTCTACAAGAATCCTCAAATTCGTTTTTTATTTTTGTGTAGTGTCGTGGTGTATAGCATTTTAGTATTTCATGCTCTTAGGCTATCTACGCTTTTTCCCTTCCCCTTAATCTTTGGTACAATTGGCGTTATTTTTGTTTTTGTTTTTATTGAAACTACTTTCTTTTTCCCACGTTCCTCTCTCTTCATTCTTCTTTCTCCTGACGATCATATCTGCAACATAATCTTGAAATATTGTGCTGATTATTTACCAGTAATAAAATTAATCTTCAAACTTTTTTATATGGCTCACATGGTGAAGTCCTAAGGTTTTGCCTGTTTTTGGGTTCATTAGATCCACAGCATTATCATGAGTAATTCGGCTAATTATGACAGGTCCTTTATACGCAGCGTAAAACTTATGTATTTTGTGTTTCTGTTTGCTGGAGAGATGGTGTGTTTTTACACATACTTTCTGGCCTACTGAGAATGTTCTTTTAAATGCTATCTCCTCTTTCTTTTCTTTTAATGGCTGCCTTTCTGATGCTGGAGCGTGCTGTTGCTATGACTTGTTTGTGCTGTCTACGTGGTACAACAGGAAACCTAACATTTTCTCTTGTTATATTTGGGGGTTCAATGTTTCTAAGTACAGTAACTGGAGGTAGTAGTGTAGAGCTATGTGGAATTTCATTTATTACTTCTTGAAAATCTGTAAGGTATATATCCCAAGTGTCGTGTCTTTTGCCTGCATATAATCGGCATAAAGTGCCTATGTCCTTCATAGATCGTCCTGCTGGATTTACGCTCGGTTTGTACTTAGATATGTAGATGGGTTTTATTTTGTGTTGTTTTAACATGTTCTGCCATTGCACTGATTTGTATTGTGGGCCATTATCCGAAATTATTCGTTCCACTCGACCTACTTGTCTGAGAATATCTGATTTAAATGCTTTACTTATAGTAAGACCTGTTGCCCGTTTTAATGGTGTCAAGGTAACATATTTAGAAGTAAGTACCAAAACGACAAATATGAAAATATATCCGTTTTTTGTGCGTGGGAGGGGCCCCATCAATTCAGTTGCAGCTTTTTGTTTTAATCTTTTAGGGATTATTAGAAACATAGGTGGTTTGGTTTGGAAAGTGACATGTTTAGCCCTCATACATTTTTGCATTTGACTAATACTGTTCTAATTCGTCTTTCCATATTAGGAAAATGGCTTGTTTGTTTTATTTTTAAAAAGCGTGTCTTTGGTCCAAAGTGGCTATTACTTAAATGTGTGTACCATATGTACTTATTAATTAGTTCATCTGGGATATAAATTAACCATTCATTCGTTTCAACATTTCGTCTAAAAAATAAAACATTATTTTTTACGAGATAGTGCTGTCGAATGTCTGGAAAATCCTTACTTCTCCACTTGTGTTTGATTCCTAGTATTTCGGGATCCTTGCCCTGTTCTTTGCCTATGTTTTTCAATGCTGTCGTAATGTAGTTTTCGAAAGGTACTTGTTTCATATAGTACATTGTGAACTGGTCTTCTGCTGCTTCAAAACCTATGTTATTGGATGCACCCTGTGGACATCGTGATAAAGCATCTGCTAATACATTCGCTGGTCCTGGTATGTGTGTAATAGGGAAGTCAAATTCTTGTAGTATTAACATCCATCTGGCTAACCTCCCATGAGTTAGTTTGGCGGATAACAGAAATTCTAATGCTTTGTGCTCAGTGTATACTTTTGTTTTTCTTCCGAATAGGAAGTATCGAAAACGTTGGAAGCCCCATTCAATGGCCAATGCTTCCAGCTCCCTGACTGAATAGTTTTTCTCGCTTTTTGTTAGTACCCGACTGGCAAATGCAATTGTTGTATATGATATTAGCCCTGCCTGTTCGTATTCTTGGAATAAAACAACTCCTAAACCTGTTTTCGCGCTATAAGTGGCCTTACAAAAATTTTGTGTTAGATCAGGATGTGCTAAAATCGCTGCTGTTGTTAGTGCGTTTTTCACTTTTAAAAATTCTTCATTGGCATGTTGATCCCATACCCATGGCGCGTTTTTTCCAGTCAATGCACATAGGCGTGGTGTTGCGAGAGAGTCGATCCAAATAAATTTTTTATAGAACCAAGTGAGACCTAGAAATCCTCTGAGCGTTTTCTTATTATATGGAGTACAGAACTGTTTGATTGCCGTTAGTTTTTCTGGGTCGGGCATTACCCCTTTCTCGGAAATTATGTGTCTTAGAAATTTGACCTCTCGCCTTCCAGATTTGGATTTTGTTATATTTACTGTGACCCCATGCTCTTTCATGATGTGTCTTTGTGATGTTCCCAAGAGGGTTCTGCTATAATCACATCATCAACATAACAAGTAATTTTTTGTAAAATTTCAGGCCTTACTATTAATCCCCTAATAAACGCTGCTGATGATATGTTTAAACCAAATGGCAATCGTTTAAACTGGTAACATCTACCGAATACGATAAATGCTGTAAATTTTCTACATTCTGGGGCCAATTCTATTTGCTAGAAACTACTCCGTAAATCAATTGATGAAAATATCTTAGCACTGTGGAAGTTTTGTATCAATTCCTCTAATTTTTCTGGGCGATCTGTCTCAGTGATTATGATTGTGTTGATCTGTCTGAAATCAAGCACTTACCTGATGCTCCCATCTCGTTTTTGTACAATATGGAGCGGGCTGTTATATGTGGAGGTCGCTGGTTCAAAACATCGTCATCTAACATTTTAGGTATCTCCTGGAATACTTTATTCCTGTAGCTTAATGGGATTCTACAGGGTGGCACTCTAAATGGTTTGTGCTGTTTTACTTCAAACTTGTATTGAAAATGTTTAATACTGCCAGTCTTAGGTAAAAATACCTCTGCTTTATCTCGTAAAATACCCTCTAATTCTCTTTTACTGTGTTCCGAAATACCTTGAACTTCTTGCAATTTTTCGTCGATTTCTTTATGGACTTCTGAGTTGAGGCGATTACCCCTTTTGTGCATACCATTCTAATTCTTCATCCTGTTTATCTCGCGTCATTCTTAATTGTTTGTTTATAACTGGTATTTCTTCTAATTTTAGCTTTTGCTCAAAGAGAAGTGTGAGATTCCCGAATGTTACACTACCTTTCCCCATATCTATTATCGCTCGTCTCTTATTTAAAAAATCTGCAGCTATAATTAAATCTACAGTTAGTTTAGGTATAATTACGAAGTTGGCTTCGATCTTTTGACCTTGACACAAAAGAGTTAACCTTGTTTGTCTCGTAACTTCCGCAGCATTGTATCTAATATGACCTCTTACTTTAATCTTACATGTTTTCAGAACTGGCAATTCCTCATTGGCATTACACTGCATGAATAAATTTTCTGAGATCGCAGTCAGTTCACTTCCGCTATCAATTACAATATTGACTAGGATATGCTTTACCATGGCCTACAAAATTGGTTGAATTTGAAAGGGTTGGTTCTGTTCTTCTTCTTCTTGCATCAATGAATCCTCCACTGAATCATACATGAGTCTTTTTAGGAATTTCCCTTGTGAATTCGAACTTTCTGTAGGACAAGCTTCGACTGCTACTTCTCTCTCTTTTATTTCCTCTTCTCTATTTCTTCCTTCATTTACGCTTTCTTCAACATCCTCTCCTCTTTCCTCATCCTCGTCTATCTTCTCCTTCTTCGTCGCTACTTCCACATAATCGCATGTAAATGCTCTAATTATCGCTTCATAACTTCCTTCATTATGTACGTTGGGTTGTGTGCCCACTCGTAACTTATTTTCAACTTCTGTCGACTGCGCATTATCCTCATTGAATTCGCTTTCCCTGGTTTCCATCTCAAATGGCTCTGCAATACTCATTATTTCGTCCTTTCCTCCTACATTCGTTGTGCATGCCTCTGGTAATTCATCTTCCTCGTCAGTATTCTCCCAATTAATTACGTCCAAACACGATATTGTTATTTTCTTGTCCTCGTTTTCATCTGGTCCCTGCGGATTTGTTCCTTCCTTCTTCTCTTCTCGTGATAAGATTTTTACTTCTCTGTTCAAGGTGCTGCAATTGTCCTGGGTCGGTGCGTCATTCTCTTTGGCATGGGCGCTTAGCTGTCATTTCGTCGGGGTTTGGTGGACTTACCTCCACCTCTTATATCTGTATTCTCTTTTCTTGCTCAGCTAGTTGATAGTGGTTTCTTTGTTGATAATTTGTCGGTCTATTGGTTCTCCAGTACCCGTTCCGGTTGTCGCTATTCCCTCTGTAATAGTTGTTGCCGTTCCTGGGTGAATTATAGTTATTGCCATATTCTCTTCTAAATCCATATCAGGTTCTTTGTTGAAATCTATTGTTGTTCCTTGGTGTGACGTAATCACGTGGTTCGTAATTATTGTTTCTTCGTACTGTGTCTTGTGGATTCCAGTGCTTTTTGCTTTCGTTTTCACGTGCGCTTCGTCTTTTTCTTGCGTCATCTTCCGAAAATATGAACTCTAGTTCCCTTAGAATACCTTTAAATGCTTCGACGTCATTGCCTCCGCGACCTACTAATGATTGCTGGTATTTCAATGGTAGCTTTATCGCGCATAATTTAATCAACTCTCCGTCACTGTATGGTACATCTAAGCATTGATTTTTCTTTGCCATTAATTCAAAAAATTTCACGGGACTCTTCTCTGCTGAATTTTCAAAATATGGGTTCTGTAATAATTCGTACTTCACTCTGTTCTGTGCTTCGCTGGACCAATATCGTGAGAGAAACTTCTCTCTGAAATCTTCGTACGATCGGCATGTCGCTGCAACATTCTGCATGGTTTCTGCGACAGTTCCTGACATGAGTGCACATATAAAGTCTAATTTGTGTGCTAGCGTCCAGTGTTATGGTAATCCTACTCGGAATTTATCAATAAAAGTTCGTGGATGTAGTGAGTTTCCTTCTCGAAAGCGTTGAAATTTTCTGACTGTGAGGAAATGATCGTTGTCGTACTTCGTCATAGTTCCATATGAAATTCGCGATTCTCGCCACTTTTGTTTCTGATAATTTCTCCCGTCGTTCTTTCCGGTTGTGGTAGATCAGTTGGATATTGTCCACTGTAACTTTCGCCAACCCTTGCGTAGTATCGTTGGAGTGGTACGCAATACTTTTCTTCCATCGGTTGTGAACGTGTAGCTGAATGCATTGCACTGTACTCTTCGCGACCTGGCTTTCCATTGTCAGGTACTGGTTCGGTATCTTGTCTGGCTAACCATGCTGCCTCATTGCACGATCCAAACTGTCGTGTAACATACATTTGTGGTTCCGCATGTGTTTGTGATGACGTTTGTTCATCAAGAATTTCGAAACGTGTTTGTTGCTGTGCAGGCAGTCTGATTTCACGGATGTTACTTTCCGCCTGTGATTGGAATCGCAAATGCGTAATATCTTCGTTAATTGCTTGTTTTTCCGGTGCTGTTACAGATACGGATGTGGTTGAAGACTCTGTGCTTGTTCGATCCTGTTCACTACGCTCTTCAATGATTTGCAACAACTCTGTTCGCAATTTCTGTAATTGTCGCTTCGTTTGCGCTTCTATGCGGTTATCATATCTTTTCGGCGCTGCTTTTGTGATACGTTTGTGTAACACAATGTTTTCAACAACATCACGCGCTGTACCTGCTGCTTCTCTAGTAATTTCGTTTATCTGTTTCTCTAGTTTCTTGACTTCTTCCTGGGTGTTGTTGGGTAATGTTTTGATCTCGTCCTGAATGTCATTACGCAATGTTTGTACGTCCGCTTGTACCTTGTCAATGTCTGTTCTCAATTGATTGTGACCTGTTATTAAGTTTCCTATCACTTCTCGAGATTCTTTTGCCTCGTCTTCAATATGACTTAGGTGTAACTGAATTTTTTTGTTTTGTTCTTTAATCTCACGCATTTGACTCGTGGCTTCTGCATTCTGAAATTGACTTTGGGTAGCTATGTCTTTATTTTGCCTTGTCATGGTTTCCGGAATTTGTTGTAATAATTCTGCCAGATTGGTGGGTCCTATTGCGTTTTCTTCCGACGTCCTACGCTCTGTGTTTCCGCCCAAGTGTTGGTTCGCAACCGATTGCATTGAACTGTGCTGTGACACGTTTCTGCTCGCATTCCTTGTACTCTGTGGTGAGGGATCTCTGAATACTTGTACTAGGGGTTCTACGTATTCAAGACGCAAGTTAGAATCCTCATCGGCTGTCTCTCTAGTTTCCTGACCTCTGTCGTATGCTGACTTATGTTTTCTATGCCTTGACGTACATTATCCTCGTTATGCTGCGTTATATGTCCTATTTCTCGTGATACTGCATCGTCTGTTGTACTGTCCACTATTCTCTGTCCATTTTCATGCTGGGTCTCTACCTCAATTCGGTCAAGGTCTCGATCTGCCATTGCTAATCTTTCCGATTCCCTTATTTTCTGTTTTAAAGGCAATTCACGCGCCCTACTTCGAGTGAACATGCGCTCATACGATCTCATGCGTTTCATAAACTTTTTGTTCACACGACTTGACACTTATTATACCCAAGACTGACAATCCATTCACTTACTTGTTGGGTCAGAACCAACTTGTCAACGATGTATCCGCCACCTGTGCGCATACATTGAGGAGAAAACTTAATTCTAACAATTTTTAAAATTCATAACTTAATTATGCTATTGTGTCTGCTGGAATGTCTCACTATCTATCGCTCACTAACTTTTCAACTATTTATGCCTTCCAAAAAAAATTTTGTTATTGCAATAATTTTTAACAGGATATTTTTCTGACCTAGTTAGGTATGTGGTCGACCTTCAATCATTGTATTTTACCATCCTGGCAGGGTCGGCATTTTCTAACATTCTGCATGGTGTCTGTTGTTCAATATCGTGTCTCCCTACCACTTTCGCGCAACGACGCTCTGAGTGTGTTTTTTAGGGAATTGACTAGTTTGAACCAGGGACCTGTTGCTGGTAAGGAGACATCAGACCACACATGACATGTAGAGTTCAGAAGAGTTCAGTGACACTGGCGATGATATAACCAAATACTTAATGATTTCACAATCAGTTCCACTGCACTCCCTGTAAAAGAATTTTAATACTAACTAAATTTAATAGAAGGGTTTCAAGGCTTTTCTATTTTTAGTTAGGTTGTAAAATTTTTTATTACAATAATTTTTTAACAGGATATTTTTCTGACCAAGTTAGGCATGTGGTCGACCTTCAATCATTGTATTTTACCATTCTGGCAGGGTCGCCATTTTCTAACATTCTGCATGGTGTCCGTTGATCTATATCGTGTCCCTACCACTTTCGTGCAACAACGCTCTGAACGTGTTTTTTAGGGAATTCATTAGTTTCAACCTGGGACTTGTTGCTGGTAGGCAGACGTCAGACCACACATGACATGTACAGTTCAGAAGAGTTCAGAGAGACTAGCGATGATATAACCAAATACTTAATGATTTCACAATCAGCTCCACTGCACTCCCTGTAAAAGAATCTTAATACTAACTAAATTTAATAGAGGGGTTTCAAGGCTTTTCTATTTTTAGTTAGCTGGTAAAATAACGTCGAAAATGCAGTTATGTTTACCATTGGAAATTTTATTCTACTTACAAAACATTGTACACTCCTGGAAATTGAAATAAGAACACCGTGAATTCATTGTCCCAGGAAGGGGAAACTTTATTGACACATTCCTGGGGTCAGATACATCACATGATCACACTGACAGAACCACAGGCACATAGACACAGGCAACAGAGCATGCACAATGTCGGCACTAGTACAGTGTATATCCACCTTTCGCAGCAATGCAGGCTGCTATTCTCCCATGGAGACGATCGTAGAGATGCTGGATGTAGTCCTGTGGAACGGCTTGCCATGCCATTTCCACCTGGTGCCTCAGTTGGACCAGCGTTCGTGCTGGACGTGCAGACCGCGTGAGACGACGCTTCATCCAGTCCCAAACATGCTCAATGGGGGACAGATCCGGAGATCTTGCTGGCCAGGGTAGTTGGCTTACACCTTCTAGAGCACGTTGGGTGGCACGGGATACATGCGGACGTGCATTGTCCTGTTGGAACAGCAAGTTCCCTTGCCGGTCTAGGAATGGTAGAACGATGGGTTCGATGACGGTTTGGATGTACCGTGCACTATTCAGTGTCCCCTCGACGATCACCAGTGGTGTACGGCCAGTGTAGGAGATCGCTCCCCACACCATGATGCCGGGTGTTGGCCCTGTGTGCCTCGGTCGTATGCAGTCCTGATTGTGGCGCTCACCTGCACGGCGCCAAACACGCATACGACCATCATTGGCACCAAGGCAGAAGCGACTCTCATCGCTGAAGACGACACGTCTCCATTCGTCCCTCCATTCACGCCTGTCGCGACACCACTGGAGGCGGGCTGCACGATGTTGGGGCGTGAGCGGAAGACGGCCTAACGGTGTGCGGGACCGTAGCCCAGCTTCATGGAGACGGTTGCGAATGGTCCTCACCGATACCCCAGGAGCAACAGTGTCCCTAATTTGCTGGGAAGTGGCGGTGCGGTCCCCTACGGCACTGCGTAGGATCCTACGGTCTTGGCGTGCATCCGTGCGTCGCTGCGGTCCGGTCCCAGGTCGACGGGCACGTGCACCTTCCGCCGACCACTGGCGACAACATCGATGTACTGTGGAGACCTCACGCCCCACGTGTTGAGCAATTCGGCGGTACGTCCACCCGGCCTCCCGCATGCCCACTATACGCCCTCGCTCAAAGTCCGTCAACTGCACATACGGTTCACGTCCACGCTGTCGCGGCATGCTACCAGTGTTAAAGACTGCGATGGAGCTCCGTATGCCACGGCAAACTGGCTGACACTGACGGCGGCGGTGCACAAATGCTGCGCAGCTAGCGCCATTCGACGGCCCAACACTGCGGTTCCTGGTGTGTCCGCTGTGCCGTGCGTGTGATCATTGCTTGTACAGCCCTCTCGCAGTGTCCGGAGCAAGTATGGTGGGTCTGACACACCGGTGTCAATATGTTCTTTTTTCCATTTCCAGGAGTGTATATTAGATGTTAACAAATTTCTCTTCTTCAGAAACGCTTTCCTTGCCATTGCCAGTATACATTTTATATCCTCTCTAGTTTGACCTTCATCAGTTATTTTGCTTCCCAAATAGTAAAACTCCTTTACTACTTTAAGTGTCTCATTTCCTAAACTAATTCCCTCAGCATCACGCGACTTAATTCTACTACATCCCATTATCCTCGTTTTGCTTTTGTTGATGTTCATCTTATATACACCTCTCTAGACAATGTCCATTCCATTCAACTGCTCTTCCAAGTCCTTTGCTGTCTCTGACAGAATTACAATGTCATCGGCGAGCCCCAAAGTTTTTATTTCTTCTCCATGGATTCTAATACCTACTCCGAATTTTTCTTTTGTTTCCTTTACTGCTTGCTCAATATACAGATTGAATATCATTGGGGAGAGGCTACAACCCTGTCTTACTCCCTTCCCAACCACTGTTTCCCTCTCATGTCCCTCGACTCTTATAACTGTCATCTGGTTTCTGTACAAATTGTAAATAGCGTTTCGCTCCATGTATTTTACCCCTGCCACCTTTAGAATTTGAAAGTGAGTATTCCAGTCAACATTGTAAAAAGCTTTCTCTAAGTCTACAAATGCTAGAAACGTAGGTTTGTCTTTCCATAATCTTTCTTCTAAGATAAGTTGTAAGGTCGGTATTGCCTCACGTGTTCCAGTATTTCTACGGAATCTAAACTGATCTTCACAGAGGTCGGCTTCAACTAGTTTTTCCATTCGTCTGTAAAGAATTCGTGTTAGTATTTTGCAACTGTGTCTTATTAAACTGATTGTTCGGTAAATTTCACGTCTGTCAACACCTGCTTTTTTTGGGATTGGAATTATTATATTCTTCTTGAAGTCTGAGGGTATTTCGCCTGTTTCATACATCTTGCTCACCTGATGGTAGCGATTAGCAGGACTGGCTCTCCCAAGGCCGTCAGTGGTTCCAATCGAATGTTGTCTACTCCGGGGGCCTTGTTTCGAATCAGGTCTTTCAGTGCTCTGTCAAACTCTTCACGCAGTATCTTATCTCACATTTCATCTTCATCTACATCCTCTTCCATATCCATAATATTGTCCTCAAGTACATCGCCCTTGTATAGACCCTCTATATACTCCTTCCACCTTTCTGCTTTCCCTTTTTTGCTTAGAACTGGGTTTCCATCTGAGCTCTTGATGTACATACAAGTGTTTCTGTTATCTCCAAAGGTCTGTTTAATTTTCCTGTAGGCAGTATCTATCTTACCCCTAGTGAGATAAGCCTCTACATCCTTACATTTGTCCTCTAGCCATCCCTGCTTAGCCATTTTGCACTTCCTGCCGATCTCATATTTGTGACGTTTGTATTCCTTTTTGCCTGCTTCAATTATTGCATTTTTATATTTTCTCCTTTCTTTTGTTACCCAAGGTTTTCTGCTTGCCCTCGTCTTTTTACCTACTTGATCCTCTGCTGCCTTTACTACTTCATCCCTCAAAGCTACCCATTCCTCGTCTACTGTATTTCTTTCCCCCATTCCTGTCAATTGTTATGCTCTCCCTGAAACTCTCTACAACCTCTGGTTCTTTCAGTTTATCCAGTTCCCTTCTCCTTAAATTCCCACCTTTTTGCAGTTTCTTCAATTTTAATCTACAGGTCATAACCAATAGATTGTGGTCAGAGTCCACATCTGTCCCTGGAAATGTCTTACAATTTCAAACCTGGTTCCTAAATCTCTGTCTTACCATTATGTAATCTATCTGATACCTTTTAGTATCTCCAGGGTTCTTCCATGTATACAACCTTCTTTCATGATTCTTAAACCAAGTGTTAGCTATGATTAAGTTGTGCTCTGTGCAAAATTCTACCAGGTGGCTTCCTCTTTCATTTCTTCCCCCCCAATCCATATCCACCTACTACGTTTCCTTCTCTCCATTTACCTACCCTCGAATTCCAGTCACCCATGACTATTAAATTTTCATCTCCCTTCACTATCTGAATCATTTCTTTTATTTCATCATACATTTCTTCAATTTCTTCGTCATCTGCAGAGCTAGTTGGCATGTAAACCTGTACTACTGTAGTATGTGTGGGTTTCGTATCTATCTTGGCCACAATAATGCGTTCACTATGCTGTTTGTAGTAGCTTACCCACATTCCTATTTTCCTGTTCATTATTATATCTACTCCTGCTTTACCCCTATTTGATTTTGTGTTTATAACCCTGCATTCACCTGACCAGAAGTTTTGTTCCTCCTGCCACCGAACATCATTAATTCCCACTATATCTAACTTTAAGCTATCCATTTCCCTTTTTAAACTTTCTAACCTACCTGCCCGATTATGGGGTCTGACATTCCACGCTCCAATCCGTAGAACGCCAGTTTTCTATCTACTGATAACAACATCCTCTTGAGCAGTCCCCCCTCGGAGATCCGAATGGGGGTCTATTTTACCTCCGGAATATTATATTTAGAAGGACGCCATCGTCATTTAATCATACAGTAAAGCTGCATGCCCTCGGGAAAAATTACGGCCGTAGTTTCCTCTTGCTTTCAGCCGTTCGCAGTACGAGCACAGCAAGGCCGTTTTGGTTATTGTTACAAGGCCAGATCAGTCAATCATCGAGACTGTTGCCCTTGCAACTACTGAAAAGGCTGCTGCCCCTCTTCAGGAACCACAAGTTTGTCTGGCCTCTCAACAGATACCCCTCCATTGTGGTTGTACCTACGGTACTGCTATCTGTATCGCTGAGGCACGCAAGCCTCCCCACCAACGGCAGGGTCCATGGTTCATGTTTTAATACAGGATGATAAAAACCAACTGCATTCAACAAAAATGTGAAGGAATATTCCCTGAATAGGTTTCCAAGTTCTACATTGGATCGAAGGATGACCTATGCCATATCACATCCATAATCTAGCTTTAAATTGAGTTTCACAAAAGAGAAAACTATCAAAATGGTCTACAGTGACCCTGAATTATCTTTAATTACTTATCTAACTTGTCGGAAATTACAGTGGCTGATGTGGCTTCTCAATAACTATAGAACAGAAAAAACATCGCGTTTCAAATTTTTACTTCAAGTGGCAAATGTGAACACCATGAGCTTTAATTGACGATCGACACTAGTGTTATGCAAAAAGTGGGTGTAACAGATGAGACTTATGCAGTTCTGTGTGAAGCTTTATGTGCTGTTATGCGGCATTGCGTGCGTTCATTACCTTGTCGGTGTTCGTCAGGGGGCGGCGGGCAGCACAGCTCCGCTCACTTTGCCGTCTCGGAAGCAACTTTCTCCTAACTTCTCCTTACCACAATTTACGGAATTAGGTTTAAAAAAACTATGTGGCTGTGTTTTCATCTGACCAATCAGGGTCTCAATGTTAACCTTAGGCTCCGCCTACAAAAATTCCGTCTATGCAATGAGAAACGTTATACTTTTTGTGGTGGGGCATTGTTTTTATAGTTTGCAACGTAACAGAGACGCGAAAAAGTCTCACGCTAAAACTTGCAGTTGGGGTACCCCTTTTGGTGTTATCGTAAGATCTATACTGTTCTTCTGGAAGGCTCTATCTTTTAACATGTTCAGGGGGGTGGTCCTGACGGAACAGAAACGCAAAAGTCTCACGCTAAAACTTGCAGCCCTTTTTGTGTTATCGTAAGATCTATACTGTTCTTCTGGAAGGCTGTATCTTTTAACATGTTCAGGGGGGTGGTCCTGACGGAACAGAGACGCAAAAGTCTCACGCTAAAACTTGTAGCTGGGGTAGCCCTTTTTCTGCTATCTTAAGATCCATACTGATCTTCTGGAGGGTTCTAGCTTTTGACATGGGCTGGGGTGTGGTACTAGCGGTTAGCTGGCGACGTGGGTGTCCGTCCCTTATCGTTGGACCTTCAGCTTAACATGGTTCTGCTCTCGGCTTCTGTTCTCGTTTCTCCCCTCGGAACTGCGTCTGTCTCAAGGTGGGAAGGTATGACATGCGTTTAGGCTTTCTTGTGTTAGTCTGTGGTATTCCATTTGTTTACTCGTTAAGCGTATTACTTAGGTTAATTTAATGTCTCGATTTATTCGGAGCTATGTGACATACTACTGGATTTGATTATCATGTCAGGGTTTTCATGGAAGGTGTTGGATTTTTCTGACACCTTACAATCGGTCGTTGCCAATCTAGTCAGGCAAAGGTAACGTCGGCGTATAATACCGCAAACTGACAGCTTGATGCCACGAGGTCACTTCGACGGAGGGACACACACACAATGGTGGAGGTTTCGCTACTCGGATTTAACGATCCATTGAACATGATCTAGGTCAATCGGGTCCCCGACGTGGTCGTCCTCCATGGCGACCACATCGTTCGATCGTGCAGTGCACGCGTGTTGGCAGCTGTGGCGCCGAATACCGGCGTTGTGCGGACCACACTGCTGCCCGCCCTAACTAACTGCTTAATCCAGCACGCAAACAGCTCATTCAGCCTACATAAGATACACACGGATCCCCGAAAACAGATCCACAAACAAACAATATTAAAACCACTGTGGATCAACAGGGCGAATAAAAAGTCGACACTAACACAGAGAAACCGGAAGCTGTCTGAAAGCCAAATACACGTCGTCCACTGAGACGACCGACCGTGCGTCCAACCAACGGTCGTTCCCGCTCAAATCCGGCACCGAAGGTCCCAGTATGAATCGTCGACAGACACTTTGTTGCTATGAGGTCACTACGACGAATGGAGACACACACACACACACACACCAGCGAAGGTTGCACTACTGGAATATAACGATCCATTCCACTTAAGCTCGGCGGGCCGGGGTGGCCGAGCGGTTCTAGGCGCTACAGTCTGGAACCGCGCGATCGCTACGGTCGCAGGTTCGAATTCTGCCTCGGGCATGGATGTGTGTGATGTCCTTAGGTCAGTTAGGTTTAAGTAGTTCTAAGATCTAGGGGACTCATGACCTCAGAAGTTAAGTCCCATAGTGCTCAGAGCCATTTGAACCATTTGAACTTAAACTCGCTGAATCCGGTCCTTGACGTGGTCGAGCACTCTCACGACCACATCCATCCGTCGGGCAGTGCATGTATGGCACCTGCGGTCGGGCGAGTACTGGCTGCCGTTGACATGTTGGCGTCATGTATTCGGACTGTGACCTCTCGTTATCTTAGTCCATTCACTGGCGCCACAACGACTGCTTGCTTTGTCCGTGAGTGTCAGCAGCGGCGTTTATCAGTAGCGAGTACTGTGGTAATATCTTTGGAGCGAACTGTAGTATTTCCGGGTAGTCGTGTGTCAGGTTCATTTGGGACACACCAGCAGCGCCAGTACTTGCCGAAGGAGGTGCCGATATATGCACTGTCAGATGGAAGGATGAGGTCGCGAGAGTGCACGACCACGTCTAGGTCCGGATTCGGCGAGTTTAGGTTGAATGGAGCGTTATATTCGTGTAGTGCAACCTTCACTTGTGTGTGCGTCCGTCCGTTGAAGTGACCTCATGCCATCAAGCTGTCAGTTGGCTGTTTTATACTCCGACGTTTCGCTTGCCTGACTTAATAGGCAACGACCGATGGATGGTCGTTAGGTCGGTCGTCTTAGTGGACGACGTGTATCTGGTCATTCGACCGTTTCTGTGTTCTAAGCCTTCATGTCCACGTGCAATTCGTCTTGTTTCTGTATAGTGACTGATTTAACATTGTCTGAGTTGTTTGTCGAATTGTCTTTTGCGGTTCCACATGCATCTAGTCAGATTCTGAATAGACAGTTTGGTCTTAACACTGTCTTCCTACTACATTTGGTGGAGCCATCTTGTATAATTAAATCTCTTCATTTGATGATTCCAACTGTTATTCTACCGCGGTATTGGTTATCGCATCTTAGGTGGATTTTCCGAGTTTGCTAGTTTGAGTTGCCATCCTGGTAAGTGAGCATAACTCTTGGTTGCCAGTCTCGCCGCTCACGCAGCTGTAGGGACTTTTCTCAGGTCGATCCTTGGAGCACTGTCCGTGGATGCAGGCCGGTGTGGCCGTCCGGTTCTAGGCGCTTCAGTCTGGAACCGCGTGACCGCTACGGTCGCTGGTTCGATTCCTGCCTCGGGCATGGATGTGTTTGATGTCCTTATGTTAGTTAGGTTTAAGTAATTCTAAGTTCTAGGGGACTGATGACCACAGATGTTAAGTCCCACAGTGCTCGGAGCCATTTGAACCATCTTGTCCGTGGATCACTCCCCTGTTTATTTGGTCTAATTATGTCAATCGTTTAAAAATAATATTTTGTTTAAATTATTCCTACCGTTTGTGGCCTTCAGCCAACAAATAATTTCAGCTCTTCGGAATTTTTAACGTGTAATTGTCTTCCTTATTTGTAATTCAGGCCTTCAGCCGTTAAGTGTTCTCAAGTATTGCTCGTGGCCTTCAGCCTACAAATAATTATAATTCGTTCTTAATAAGGCCTTCAGCCGTCAGTGTAGCTTGTGTTTCAGTCAAATTTTTTTAAAGGGATTATTTTTTAAAAATTATTTCCTGAAATAAAGTACTTGTTCGCTGTGCAACCAACTGTAAGTGAGTTAGGACCCGTCCACACCTTTTCTTGCTTTCTCTAATTCCCTCGTTTCAGCAGTTATTAAAAATGAACAGTACCAAAATGGAACAGAAGCACAACGTGTAGTAACTAGTTCCATGCAACCTGTAAGTAAAATTTAAAATATTACTGCATCATAGTGAAAACCAACCACCAGATCTGTTTATAACCTATAGGTACATTGCCCCAAAATTTAAACTAAATAGTAAAATATGCACATATTTCAGGCCACTGAAGATGCCTTCCAGAGAACAAAGGCGAAACGCGTATGACACGAAAATTGTGGTTCATACAGTTGTAGTAAGACGGTGAAAGATGTGAAAATCATCAATATGCCATAAGACAGGACTACAAAAGTTGAAGATGTCCCGAACTAACACGTCTGTATTGAAATTCAACTGTGATAGTGATTAGAATGGAATCTAAAGAGGAAGTATGTGAAAATGAGGTTTTGATGTGATTCTGCGAGAAAAGTTTGAAAGCTGAAATACCAAAATGAAAAATAATTATTAACATTCTTGGCTTAATCAACGATGATTATACTCTTCCATCTTGTATGACATGTTTATGCCACAGATGGAAATCTAGATTATAAAAATCCCACAGTACCCGTCGTGAAGGGGTAGCGTCTTTGATTCACAATCAAAATGTCTTCGGTCCCGGGTTCAATCCCCGCCACTGCCTAAATTTTGATAAATAATCAGCATTGGCGGCCGAAGACTTCCGACAGAAGAAGTCAGCCTCATTCTGCCAACGGCCTTGTCAAAGACGACGGAGGAGCGGATAGAGGTTCAGGGCACTCTCTTGTCCTAGGGGTGGGAAATTGCCCCTAAAGGCGGAAGAATCAGCAATGATCAACGACATGAGGATGCAGAAGGCAATGGAAACCACTGAATTAAAGACACGTAACGTGTATCCACAGGACATGTGGCCTGTAATTGAAGAAGTGTCATGACGATCTCTCCATTGGCAAAAGATTCCGGAATAGTCCCCCATTCGCATCTCCGTGAGGGGACTGCAAAGGGGGAGGCTACCATGAGAAAAAGATTGAATAATCATCGAAAGGATAACGTTCTGCGAGTCGGGGCGTGGAATGTCAGAAGCTTGAACGTGGTAGGGAAACTAGAAAATCTGAAAAGGGAAATGCAAAGCCTCAATCTAGATATAGTAGGGGTCAGTGAAGTGAAGTGGAAGAAAGACAAGGATTTCTGGTCAGATGAGTATCGGGTAATATCAACAGCAGCAGAAAATGGTATAACAGGTGTAGGATTCGTTATGAATAGGAAGGTAGGGCAGAGGGTGTGTTACTGTGAACAGTTAAGTGACCGGGTTGTTCTAATCGGAATCGACAGCAAACCAACACCGACAACGATAGATCAGGTATACATGCCGACTTCGCAAGCTGAAGATGAACAGATAGAGAAAGTGTATGAGGATATTGAAAGGGTAATGCAGTATGTAAAGGGGGACGAAAATTTAATAGTCATGGGCGAATGGAATGCAGTTGTAGGGGAAGGAGTAGAAGAAAAGGTTACAGGAGAAAATGGGCTTGGGACAAGGAATGAAAGGGGAGAAAGACTAATTGCGTTCTGTAACAAGTTTAAGCTAGTAATAGCGAATACCCTGTTCAAGTATCACAAGAGGAGGAGGTATACTTGGAAAAGGCCTGGAGATACGGGAAGATTTCAATTAGATTACATCATGGTCAGACAGAGATTCCGAAATCAGATACTGGATTGTAAGGCGTACCCAGGAGTAGATATAGACTCAGATCAGAACATAGTAGTGATGAAGAGTAGGCTGAAGTTCAAGACATTAGTTAGGAAGAATCAATACGCAAAGAAGTGGGATACGGTAGTACTAAGGAATAACGAGACACGTTTGAAGTTCTCTAACGATATAGATACAGCAATAAGGAATAGCGCAGTAGGCAGTACAGTTGAAGAGGAATGAACATCTCTAAAAAGGGCCATCACAGAAGTTGGGAAGGAAAACATAGGTACAAAGAAGGTAGCTGCGAAGAAACCATTGGTAACAGAAGAAATACTTCATTTGATTGATGAAAGGAGGAAGTACAAACGTGTTCCGGGAAAATCAGGAATACAGAAGTACAAGTCGCTGAGGAATTAAATGAATAGGAAGTGCAGGGAATCTAAGAAGAAATAGCTGCTGGAAAAATGTGAAGAGATCGAAAAAGATATGATTGTCACAAGGACAGACTCAGCAACCAGGAAAGTCAAAACAACCTTTGGTTACATTAAAAGCAACGGTGGTAACATTAAGAGTGCAACGGGAATTCCACTGTTAAATGCAGAGGAGAGAACAGATAGGTGGAAAGAATACATTGAAAGCCTCTATGAGGGTGAAGATTTGTCTGATGTGATAGAAGAAGAAATATGTGTTGATTTAGAAGAGATGGGAGATCCAGTCTTAGAATTGGAATTTTAAAGAGCTTTGGAGGACTTACGGTCAAATAAGGCAGAAAGGATAGATAACATTCCATCAGAATTTCTAAAATCATTCGGGGAAGGGGCAACAAAACGACTATTCACGTTGGAGTGTAGAATATATGATTCTGGCGACATACCATCTGACTTTCGGAAAAGCATCATCCACACAATTCCGAAGACGGCAAGAGCTCACAAGTGCGAGAATTATCGCACAATCAGCTTAACAGCTCATGCATCGAAGCTGCTTACAAGAATAATATACAGAAGAATGGAAAAGAAAATTGAGAATGCGCTAGGTGACGATCAGTTTGGCTTTAGGAAAAGTAAAGGAACGAGAGAGGCAATTCTGACGTTACGGCTAATAATGGAAGCAAGGCTAAAGAAAATCAAGACACTTTCATAGGATTTGTCGACCTGGAAAAAGCGTTCTACAATATAAACTGGTGCAAGCTGTTCGAGATTCTGAAATATGTAGGGGTAAGCTATAGGGAGAGACGGGTACAAAAACCAAGGGGGAATAATAAGAGTGGACGATCAAGAACGATGCGCTCGTATTAAGAAGGGTGTAAGACAAAGCTGTTGCCTTTCGCCCCTACTCTTCAATCTGTACATCGCGGAAGTAATGATGGAAATAAAAGAAAGGTTCAGGAGTGGAATTAAAATACAAGGTGAAAGGATATCAATGATACGATTCGCTGATGACATTGCTATCCTGAGTGAAAGTGAAGATGAATTAAATGATCTGCTGAACGGAATGAACAGTCTAATGAGTACAGAGTATGGATTGAGAGTAAATCGGAGAAAAACTAAGGTAATGACAAGTAGTAGAAATGAGAAAGGCGAGAAACTTAACATCAGGATTGATGGTCACGAAGTCAATGAAGTTAAGGAATTCTGCTACCTAGGCAGTAAAATAACCACTGACGGACGGAGCATGGAGGACATCAAAAGCAGACTCGCTATGGCAAAAAAGGCATTTCTGGCCAAGAGAAGTCTACTAATATCAAATACCGGCCTTAATTTGAGGAAGAAATTTCTGAGGATGTACGTCTGGAGTACAGCATTGTATGGTAGTGAAACATGGACTGTGGGAAAACCTGAACAGAAGAGAATCGAAGCATTTGAGATGTGGTGCTATAGACGAATGTTGAAAACTAGGTGGACTGATAAGGTAAGGAATGAGGAGGTTCTACGCAGAATCGGAGAGGAAAGGAATATGTGGAAAACCCTGATAAGGAGAAGGGACAGGATGATAGGACATCTGCTAAGACATGAGGGAATGACTTACATGGTACTAGAGGGAGCTGTAGAGGGCAAAAACTGTAGAGGAAGACAGAGGTTGGAATACGTCAAGCAAATATTTGAGGACGTAGGTTTCAAGTGATACTCTGAGATTAAGAGGTTAGCACAGGAAAGGAATTTGTGGCGGGCCGCATCAAACCAGTCAGTAGACTGATGACCCCAAAAAAAAAGTCAAAGAAGACAGTGTGAAATATCAGTATCCGTTTAACAAGTCAAGGATATAAAACACTGACACTATTAACCTACAGACTAATGAAACGTCTGGCACAAAGTGACCTAATAGAGACCAGGACAATAACTAGGCTTATGAAGCGATAATCCACATTTACGGCACTTACGATTTTAGAAAATTCCTTGGACAAAGTTGGCGGTATACGTGTTGAAATTCTGCTTTATCAGGAGAACAATAAAGACAGTGCCCTATTACGTAGAACTTGAACAACCAGACAAAAGTACTAACAGTCAATGTATACGATACACTAGTGTGTGGAGCAGCTCTCAATCAGTCCTTGGATTGATCGCAACTATAATAGCAGCAATACTTGCTAAATATTGATTATAGTAACATTAGGGTCTTCTTGTGCTACAAACCTTATGTGCATGTTGTGTTCATCCTTCTCTTGTAACTCCTGTTAGTGTCTTCTGCTCATCAACGTTTATGAGAACGAAGGCTCTAGACTCTGTGATGATCATTGACTCCTCTGTCGGTGCTTAGCATAAATACCTCCTTCTTACCAATGGTAGCACGAACTGTTGAATGTTTACATTTATTTATTCAGTGAAAAACTTTTCTATCATCAAGCATCCTAAATGTCGGTACTAAACTTGGGAATATCTAACGAAGTATTGTAGGTATTGAAGCTGTGTGGCAAAATTTATAATATCTTGACAGCATAACAGTAACAACAAAAGAAATGAAATCTTACGGAATGAGAAAATTCAAAGGGGGAGGCAGGCATCTGTGTAAGCGGGAAGGACGATTACTAAAAATATGGAAGGTGTAGATAAGACACGACTACTGTGTAGATAAAGCTCAAGAGAGGGTACAAATAGGCAGATATGTATCGTTACAAATTATGAATGGTTTGCGTATCAGATGTTTTTTCGATCTAAGGGCATTGTAGCTGCACCACATGTCTTCGACGTATGTGTCTAAATATTTGTCTGCCCACTACTTTACCCCCCCCCCCCCCTTAAAAAAATGGTTTTTCGTAAATGCTGCTGAAAGTGAGAAGCAAAAGGTAAAGTCATTTAGGACCGTATTTTGTCAATACTTACGCAAAAGTTGTTTCGCTATAAATGGACCTATTCAAACGTGGGTATGTCAACATACATTCTAA
Source organism: Schistocerca nitens (assembly GCF_023898315.1). Taxonomy (NCBI): domain Eukaryota; kingdom Metazoa; phylum Arthropoda; class Insecta; order Orthoptera; family Acrididae; genus Schistocerca; species Schistocerca nitens. The sequence goes on along the minus strand of NC_064620.1, from coordinate 24,561,586 downwards.
GTATCTTATTTTCCTGGTATTTAGCGACGGTCTGAAGTTACTACTGTCCTTGTCCTTTGACTATTGCCATTGATAACGTGAAATGATGCTGCAAAACCAACCAGGAACTACATTTGATGCCTCCGTATGCTCTGAACTACTCATTGCTGTCCGCATGTGAACTCTGTTCTTAGAGAAATGAGCAATAGCTTGTTCAGTATATGAATATGGTGGTTCGAAGCTGTACAACATATTCCTTACCTCGTACATAACCATGTCTGCTTTCAATCTACACTCCAGCTTCAGCTATTACTGCTGCGTTGTGCTGGAAGCTTCTTAATTTCATAGTAGCCACAGAGGCTACTTGTTAATGTCGAAGCAGTCACTGAGAATGTCAGTAAACGGAAAACTTAGTAATAAACTGAGTCCTGCAGGCTTTTCAATAGCGTATCCCACTGATGAAACTACTTTTCGAAGCAGAGCTTCATTTTCAGGGCATCAGTGGACTGGCGAAAGCTGTTCATTGTGCATCAAAGTAACAGCAACCCGTAGCTGTGCAAGGCTAAAGCTAATTATTTCTTGAATTTTCCAATATTATGTTAGATAATTCACTGACATCGTGGAATATACGGAGACTTTTCATAAAGACGTTTAAGGGAGCTGTGAATTTGACTGCTTGTTTGATGCACGTGACATAATAAAATCTTCCTCATTTACTAACACTCATATTCATGCTTACGAAGTATTCTAAGACTGATAATATCAATGGGTCATGAAACTATCTAACTAACCTCTAAGATAAATATACTACGTTTCTCTTTTTTCTTTTTTTTGTAATTAAAATGTCTTAAAATATCTATATTTGCCACTAATTGACCAAGATGCGGCGACGGTTAGAGACACTGGACATCATAAGTTTCGCAGCCGCGTCACAAGTGACGGTAACTACGCCATATAATTGCTGGTTACGTAAGTCAGGCGTCTTGGGAACTATGCAGGTAGCGATGAAACTGGGAGCAGACGAGGTAGAAGTCAAGTTTTCTTCGGGCAACCTCCTCGTGCATACAATAGCCAGCTATGTTAAGCCACCATCTTGTCACCGCCACTGTTGCTGCACTGTGATTACGACATCGCTTCACTGCGGTGGACTTTTTCTCAGTACGCTTCAGGACTTTGTTAGTAATGCTCCAATACAGGCGAGAGACGCGTCTGCATATCTGTGCTGCCGTGACTTATACAGTCTGGAACACTATGAACTAGCTCATGTTACTGTTAAGTGTAAGAGATTGCATCAGTAGACGCAGAGCTTTTGGAAATTCCTTCTGTTTATTATAGAGTTAATTTTTCCAGACGCAAGGATCGGGAGAGCTATGATGTATTGATGTTTAATGAGCTGTAACTAGTGTAAAGTGTTTAATTATTACCTTATTTTGCAGCAATATCCATTAATTCACCAGCTAAATTCGTAGATGTTTCACAAATTTAAAGAATCTGCGTGTTTAATAATAAATGAAAAGCACCAGTTTGCTTTTGTTGTTCTACCAAGAACCGACGGAAGAGTCTGTTAATAATCTGCATGTTTGTCTAATATTTCCGTATCGTACATTGACACTCAGAATTCAGTTGAACTCCCACAGTAAAGCTCCTTTTACACGACCAACTTTCTAGTCTCATCTGACTACTCGATACTTCAGCGCCTCTGATGTCTTACTCCAGTACTAAGCCTCGTGTGTACCGAGTGGTCATATTCGATTACAAGGTCAGTGACAAAACTGAGTGTGTGGTGAGAACTGTCTACTGCACGGTTTGGCATCTGAACGGTGGAAGTGAGGTTATGAGGGACTATACCTTTTACGAGAAAATCGAAATATAGTAACGGAATATAGGATCAACCAACAATAATAGAGTTTATTAATGATCAAAGCCAAATTCCAGTGGAAGCTCTCTACAAACGTCGCGTGGTAAATTTTTTACACTACTGGCAACTGGAAGAACAGAATTTCTGAACGTGTACAATTAACTGTCGTATGAAATACATATTTTCAAACAAATGAAGCAATATTGGAAACACAGTAAATAGCGTCTTTTTCCTTATCTTTTGTATCTTGATTTCTTCTTAAGGGGCTCCGGAACGCCCTATACTTGCAATGTTAAAATAACGCTTATAAATTACATCTTTCCTCACAAAGTATTTGAGGTAGGAAGTTGAACTTTTTACAGATTATTTATTGTAATATGGGCTACAACTTAACACAGGGATTTTACAAAATTTTAGTTCAGTTATTAAAGATGATTTTTTTTCAATTGTAATGAAAATTCACAACATTTTTTTGCAATTTTTTATTTATATATTCAAAAATATACAGTTTTTTTGGAAAAAGGCTGTGTTAAATTATGCAGAAGGTACTGTGTAACATTTACTGAAAGTTTGAAACAAATATGTTTGGAAGATCCTTAGAAAACATGTAATTAGTATGAGAAAATAAAAGTTTTGGGAATCGAGCGACAAAGATTGGATTAACCTTTTAGTGCATTCCAGGTCCATAGGATGGATTATCTTCATCCTCTGCAAACTCCTCCTCCAGCTTCCTCTTGTTCCTCCTCCTGTTTACTCTTGCTTGTATTTCTAGACTCTTTACATCCCTGTCTGCAGCCCGAAGGCGTTCCTTGTCTAAAGCAAGCATCGCTCGTACCATGTTAGAACCTATCTTCACTCCCATATTTCTAAATACCTTGCACCTTACAATGTTGCCATCATTGAAAGTCGCAACAGCATCATACACACCAAAGTGAAGTGTTTCTATTCCAACAAATACAGTCTTGGGGACTCTCGACCATATAACACTATTTACACTTTCATTGGGGTTTTGAGTTTTTCCGTGAATACACTTTTTCAACAGTTCAGGTGCTGCTAAGTCTCTGAAAATAGGTTTTATCACCTCCATTATTGCATGAGGCAGACTATGCTTATGAGTGTACACTTCACCAGTTAGCAATCCTTTGTTATATTTACACCAACTGTCTTCTTCTTTGGGACACAAGCTATGTTGGGGATTTTCATCGGTTGAAGAAGTATGAAAAAAAAAAGAGCCCAAACAGCATTCTTCATTTCGTCGACACTTTGTGTATTTTGCCTAATAGCCATTCCATAATAGTTCTGTATTTTGTCAATTACACTGTCAGTTAACCTTCCCTTCCCATCCAACCCTTTAGCATCACTGAGTTTTTGTTTTTTGTATGAAGCTTTCAGTCGCCGAAGTCTTGTTCCCATTCGCTTCTGTACGTGTCCAATACACTCAAATTTCTGCACTACAACATCATCACCATAGGGCTTCAGTCCTTGAACATGTTTGAAACTTTTAGGATCACCGTCACCAAGGTAATTAACATACCGCACTTTATCACACGCCTCAGAACGCTGGAATATACTGGCAACACCAGCCACTTCCATTCCTCCACTACTGCCACTATAGTTAGCTTTGCAATTATTTTCATGTGTACCTTTATATTTTTGTGGACATCTACAATACTTTGATATTACTGCTACATCTAAAACTTTCCCTGTATACATACTGGTGGCAGATACTACACCATGAAGAGATGTGTGTCCCCGTTTATGCCAGGTACCATCGAACGCTGCAGTCAAATTTCTGTTACCATTATTTTCCATTACTGCCTCTTCCACAGCGTTCTTCATAGATTCTATACAGACATCTTCTACTTTAGACCCTATTAATTTATTATAGGTCGTAAACTTGGTTGGGGGATTTGGAAGATTCATGATGCCACAGAAAATTGCACCTGCAGTAGCACCCTTACCAACTGAACGCAAGGAATAAACAAATATAATGTTGTGTTCGTAGACTTTGCTACCATTTTCTTCACTTGCTGTTACTGCAACACTGTTACAAAAGGTGGTCATGTATGAACACTTATCACATTTCAGTTGTATTTCACTAGCAAGTCCTACGTGCTTTATTATGGAGAGTTCTAGACCAACTTCACTACAATGAATACATCTTACACAGTTTGAAAAAATTCCTTTGAGAACCGACATACACTCCTGGAAATTGAAATAAGAACACCGTGAATTCATTGTCCCAGGAAGGGGAAACTTTATTGACACATTCCTGGGGTCAGATACATCACATGATCACACTGACAGAACCACAGTCACATAGACACAGGCAACAGAGCATGCACAATGTCGGCACTAGTACAGTGTATATCCACCTTTCGCAGCAATGCTGGCTGCTATTCTCCCATGGAGACGATCGTAGAGATGCTGGATGTAGTCCTGTGGAACGGCTTGCCATGCCATTTCCACCTGGCGCCTCAGTTGGACCAGCGTTCGTGCTGGACGTGCAGACCGCGTGAGACGACGCTTCATCCAGTCCCAAACATGCTCAATGGGGGACAGATCCGGAGATCTTGCTGGCCAGGGTAGTTGACTTACACCTTCTAGAGCACGTTGGGTAGCACGGGATACATGCGGACGTGCATTGTCCTGTTGGAACAGCAAGTTCCCTTGCCGGTCTAGGAATGGTAGAACGATGGGTTCCATGACGGTTTGGATGTACCGTGCACTATTCAGTGTCCCCTCGACGATCACCAGTGGTGTACGGCCAGTGTAGGAGATCGCTCCCCACACCATGATGCCGGGTGTTGGCCCTGTGTGCCTCGGTCGTATGCAGTCCTGATTGTGGCGCTCACCTGCACGGCGCCAAACACGCATACGACCATCATTGGCACCAAGGCAGAAGCGACTCTCATCGCTGAAGACGACACGTCTCCATTCGTCCCTCCATTCACGCCTGTCGCGACACCACTGGAGGCGGGCTGCACGATGTTGGGGCGTGAGCGGAAGACGGCCTAACGGTGTGCGGGACCATAGCCCAGCTTCATGGAGACGGTTGCGAATGGTCCTCGGCGATACCCCAGGAGCAACAGTGTCCCTAATTTGCTGGGAAGTGGCGGTGCGGTCCCCTACGGCACTGCGTAGGATCCTACGGTCTTGGCGTGCATCCGTGCGTCGCTGCGGTCCGGTCCCAGGTCGACGGGCACGTGCACCTTCCGCCGACCACTGGCGACAACATCGATGTACTGTGGGGACCTCACGCCCCACGTGTTGAGCAATTCGGCGGTACGTCCACCCGGCCTCCCGCATGCCCACTATACGCCCTCGCTCAAAGTCCGTCAACTGCACATACGGTTCACGTCCACGCTGTCGCGGCATGCTACCAGTGTTAAAGACTGCGATGGAGCTCCGTATGCCACGGCAAACTGGCTGACACTGACGGCGGCGGTGCACAAATGCTGCGCAGCTAGCGCCATTCGACGGCCAACACCGCGGTTCCTGGTGTGTCCGCTGTGCCTTGCGTGTGATCATTGCTTGTACAGCCCTCTCGCAGTGTCCGGAGCAAGTATGGTGGGTCTGACACACCGGTGTCAATGTGTTCTTTTTTCCATTTCCAGGAGTGTATCAAATATTTCATTCACATCTGATTCGCCCATGAAACATTCATAGTTTTCACTCATTGAACCAAGCTTCTTCTGTGAAGTATTTTCTTTCCCACTTTGACTGCTATGGGCAGGTGTGCTTGAGAGGTTAGGTTCACTCACTTGGTTAGCGTCTTTATTGTTTACAGTAATAACACATACCTTTGTCTTTCCAACATTTCTCCTTTTCTTAAAAGCCTTCAGAGGATTTCTAATAACTTTACTTTTACTCATTATTATACTTCAACAAAACAGGGACTCAAGAAACAGAATTAATTACGAATATTTTCGAGATAACGACAGAGTAAACAAACATGAAACAGTCGACAATCACACCAGCGAGATATATTGAACCATCACATGTTAGCCACAACACATACTTTATCTCACATCACTAAAATGTACCTGATGAACACGGACGTTAATAATAACACCATTTGACAGCAGTTTAACAGCGCCACAGTGGGTCACGCCCATGTAGAACATATTTCAAAAAAAATTTAAAATAGTTGTAGTCTTCGGAATTGAATAAATTATATATCTATTAAAAGGTAATAGTCTGCAGATTCAGAAAACGCAAAAAAGTAAAAATTGAACTTTTCATGATTTTGGGCCTTTCCGGAGCCCCTTAAGTGTCAAATGACAGAAATTTCCCTGTCGTAAAATAATGCTGACGTTTTCGTTATTTCAATAATTTTCATTAATACACGATTTTTCTCTGTAAACCGTAAATACGCTTTTGATTACTGCACTCTTGAAGAAGAACATTAGTATGAAAAAATACCAGGAAATTGTGTGAATTTTCAGTGTATCACGAAAACAAAGCACAATATAAACTACTATAATAGGAAAGAGTATGGCCGGAATAGGTTAACGCTCTATGTTAGCAGAGCCGCCATAGGCCCCCGTTTCTGGGCATGCACGGTGTGCAGCAGACTAAGAAATTTAGAGCTCCCCATAAGGCACAGTCCATAGATAACAGACGTCATGGAAACACTCGCGTCGTGATTGGTTCCTAACTCACACGCAGGCACAAAGGATGCACGCAATCTGAAGAGTCGAATTTGAACAGAACGTCGCTCGTGTAAAACGGGCCTTACCCTTACTTATGATGTTGATATCCCAACGAAGACCTTTTGCCGGCCACTCGAGATCGTGAGGATAGCTCCATAGTTCGTAAGGAATAAAGTATGCTCTGAGAAATATGGTACACTTCCATACTTAGTTTTTAAGTAAATCATTATGGTACGTTAAAGGCTGAAACTGATATTTAGTTCTCCGTAAATCTTTATGCTACGGCAAACACTGATTGTACCTGTGGTCTAGGGGTAGCGTCTTTGATTCATAATCAAAACGACTTCGGACCCCGGTTCGAACCCCGCCACTGCCTAAATTTTGATAAATAATCAGCATGGGCGGCCGAAGACTTCCGGTATAAGAAGTCAGCCTCATTCTGCCAAACGGCCTTGTCAAAGAGGGCGGAGGAGCGGATAGAGGTTCAGGGCACTCTTGTTCTAGGGGTGGGAAATTGCCCCTATAGGCGGAAGAATCAGTAATGATCAACGACATGAGCATGTAGAAGGCAATGGAAACCACTGCACTAAAGACACGTAACGTGTATCCACATGAACATGTGGCCTGTATTTGAAGAAGTGTCATGATGATCTCTCCATTGGCAAAAGATTCCGGAATAGTTCCCCATACGGATATCCGGGAGGGGACTGCCAAGGGGGATGTTACCATGAGAAAAAGATTGAATAATCAACGAAAGGATAACGTTCTACGAGTCGGGGCGTGGAATGCCAGAAGCTTGAACGTGGTAGGGAAACTAGAAAATCAGAAAAGGGAAATGAAAAGGCTCAATCTAGATATAGTAGGGGTCAGTGAAGTGAGGTGGAAGGAAGACAAGGATTTCTGGTCAGATGAGTATCGGGTAATATCAACAGCAGCAGAAAATGGTATCATAGGTGTATACTGTGAACAGTTCAGTGACCGGGTTGTTCTAATCAGAATCGACAGCAGACCAACACCGACAACGATAGATCAGATATACATACCGACGTCGCAAACTGAAGATGAACAGATAGAGAAAGTGTATGAGGATATTGAAAGGGTAATGCAGTTTGTAAAGGGGGACGAAAATTTAATAGTCATGGGCGAATGGAATGCAGTTGTAGGGGAAGGAGTAGAAGAAAAGGTTACAGGAGAAAATGGGCTTGGGACAAGGAATGAAAGGGGAGAAAGACTAATTGCGTTCTGTAACAAGTTTAAGCTAGTAATAGCGAATACCCTGTTCAAGAATCACAAGAGGAGGAGGTACACTTGGAAAAGGCCGGGAGATACGGGAAGATTTCAATTAGATTACATCATTGTCAGACAGAGATTCCGAAATCAGATACTGGATTGTAAGGCGTACCCAGGAGCAGATATAGACTCAGATCACAATGTAGTAGTGATGAAGACTAGGCTGAAGTTCAAGACATTAGTCAGGAAGAATCAATACACAAAGAAGTGGGATACGGAAGTACTAAGGAATGACGAAATACCTTTGAAGTTCTCTAACGCTATAGCTACAGCAATAAGGAATAGCGCAGTAGGCAGTACAGTTGAAGAGGAATGAACATCTCTAAAAAGGGCCATCACAGAAGTTGGGAAGGAAAACATAGGTATAAAGAAGGTAGCAGCGAAGAAACCATGGGTAACAGAAGAAATACTTCAGTTGATTGATGAAAAGGGGAAGTACAAACATGTTCCGGGAAAATCAGGATTACAGAAATACAAGTCGCTGAGGAATGAAATAAATAGGAAGTGCAGGGAAGCTAAGACGAAATGGCTGCAGGAAAAATGTGAAGACATCGAAAAAGATATGATTGTCGGAAGGACAGACTCAGCATACAGGAAAGTCAAAACAACCTTTGGTGACATTAAAAGCAACGGTGGTAACATTAAGAGTGCAACGGGAATTCCACTGTTAAATGCAGAGGAGAGAGCAGATAGGTGGGAAGAATCCACTAAAAGCCTCTATGAGGGTGAAGATTTGTCTGATGTGATTGAAGAAGAAACAGGAGTCGATTTAGAAGAGATAGGGGATCCAGGATTAGAATTGGAATTTAAAAGAGCTTTCGAGGACTTGCGGTCAAATAAGGCAGAAGGGATGGATAACATTCCATCTGAATTTCTAAAATCATTGGCGGAAGTGGCAACAAAACGGCTATTCACGTTGGTGAGTAGAATATACGAGTCTGGCGACTGGGGAAAAGAAAATGGAGAATGCGCTAGGTGACGATCAGTTTGGATTTAGGAAAAGTAAAGGGACGAGAGAGGCTATTCTGACGTTACGGCTAATAATGGAAGCAAGGCTAAAGAAAAATCAAGACACTTTCATAGGATTTGTCGACCTGGTAAAAGCGTTCGACAATATTAAATGGTGCAAACTGTTCGAGATTCTGAAAAAAGTAGGGGTTAGCTATAGGGAGAGACGGGTCATATACAATATGTACAACAACCAAGAGGGAATAATAAGAAGAGTGGACGATCAAGAACGAAGTGCTCGTATTAAGAAGGGTGTAAGACAAGGCTGTAGCCTTTCGCCCCTACTCTTCAATCTGTACATCGAGGAAGCAATGATGGAAATAAAAGAAAGATTCAGGAGTGGAATTAAAATACTAGGTGAAAGGATATCAATGATACGATTCGCTGATGACATTGCTATCCTGAGTGAAAGTGAAGAAGAATTAAATGATCTGCTGAACGGAATGAACAGCCTAATGAGTACACAGTATGGTTTGAGAGTAAATCGGAGAAAGACGAAGGTAATGAGAAGTAGTAGAAATGAGAACAGCGTGAAACTTTACATCAGGATTGATGGTCACGAAGTCAATGAAGTTAAGGAATTCTGCTACCTAGGCAGTAAAATAACCAATGACAGACGGAGCAAAGAGGACATCAAAAGCAGACTCGCTATGGCAAAAAAGGCATTTCTGTCCAAGAGAAGTATACTAATATCAAATACCGACCTTAACTTGAGGAAGAAATTTCTGAGGATGTACGTCTGGAGTACAGCATTGTATGGTAGTGAAACATGGACTGTGGGAAAACCGGAACAGAAGAGAATCGAAGCATTTGAGATGTGGTGCTATAGACGAATGTTGAAAATTAGGTGGACCGGTAAGGTAAGGAATGGAGGAGGTTCTACGCAGAATCGGAGAGGAAAGGAATATGTGGAAAACACTGGTAAGGAGGAGGGACAGGATGATAGGACATCTGCTAAGACGTGAGGGGATGACTTCCATGGTACTAGAGGGAGCTGTAGAGGGCAAAAACTGTGGAGAAAGACAGAGATTGGAATACGTCAAGTAAATAATTGAGGACGTAGGTTTCAAGTGGTACTCTGAGATGATGGGGTTAGCACAGGAAAGGAATTCGTGGCGGGTCGCATCAAACAAGTCAGTAGACTGATGACAAAAAAAAAAACAAAAAAAAAAAAAAAACACAGAAATTTTTACTAAAATTAAGGCAGAGATAACTGCACTCTGTTGGAAGTGTTTCGAACCAGCACTCGCCACACGCGTACACCACGACGCTGAGTAACACGCTCGTTATCTGAATAAACAGTGACACGTGCCCATTTCCTCAAGGGCCAACATTAAATTCTATCTTCTGGCAACATAATCGGCGATCCCAGTTACGGGGCGTGTCACCAAAAGAGACACACCTAAATCTGTGAAAGGACGTCTGCAGGGCAAATAATGAGCCGGCCTTGGAAGACCTCCTTTGTTAACGGTACAGCTTGTTTAGTAGCTTTGCGCCCCTGAAAAGGGACACCTTTCGATAATGCACATAATGCTATTCTTACAGCTCTTTCTTTTACGAGGATTTTTTCTTTTTAGCCTCCTTTCATGGGATTTACCTTTTCCGTCCGAGATGCTTGTTAGTATACGTCTAAGCAAATGAATGGAGCACTTATTTTACAGGGTGACATAAAAGAACGGAAAATTGTGGAGTGGAGATTAATAGATTACAATTACTTTTACACACAATTATATATGCCGATATATATGAAATGCGGTAGGGAGCTGGTGTGGAGTGGAAAGGTAGTGAGCCTTAATGGATTTATTAACGTTTCTAAAAACACTAATGAATTGGTATTTAAAAGCAAACATTCATTTACCAACTGATGGCAAACACCTCAAAACTGCAACAGTATTCAATCACTTCCTTTGCATAAACAATATTAAATGAAGTAAAAACAATACATTTACATTACAAAGAGCAAACAATATGATCAAATGATTATGCCACAAATTTCAAGGGGGGTAGGACGTCAAACGGGCCGACTTGGAGTAGGAGACGCAGCACAGGACATATTAATTTTCACTGCCTATAACTTTACAAATAAATTCATAAAACTTTGGCAGCATGACCTGGAAGGATTCAGAATTTACACTCATAGCACTGCAAGTTCGAAAACATAACGAAGTAATTTTTTTTACATGTGAAACTTCATTTTTTTCAGTTACTAATAGAAGCATTTGTAGCTATTTTTACATTTTTCTTCATAAGTGAGAGCGATTCTGTTATGAATTTTGCACAGCATAGAAACCATACTTAGTTGTCTGAAAGTCTAGAATTTTCCAAATACATTAAAAACTGTGGTAAAAATTGAGGTAATGAACTATAAAATTTGTGTTTTTTCTAAACATGAAGTTTAAAATATAACAGCTCATTCGTTTTTTCATAATTTAAATAATTTCAAGAATTACATACACCTGTAAGTATGGTATGTATGCTGTGCAAAATTTATCGAAGAATCTCTTTAACTTATGAAGAAAAGTGTACCTATAGCAACAAATGTAACGATTAGTAAGTGAAAAAATTATGAAATCTCGCACGTAAAAAAATTTTCATTTGTTAAGTTTTCGAGATTCCACTGAAATGGGTGTGAATCCTGAATCCTTCCTGGTGATGCTGACAAAGTTTTATAAATTTATTTGTAAAAGTATAGACACTGGAAATTAAAATGTCCTGCGATGCCTCTCCTGCTCCCAGTCGGCTCGTGTGACGTCCTACCCCCCTTAAGCATCTGCTATTGTCATCGGAGTAGCAAAATGACGGACACAGGTGGTTCAAATTTATAATGGTAAAGGCGGTGGCACAGGTGACGCCAGTATCAATAATTCCTCCTTCTCTGCTGACACAGGACGGCGGTTGCCGCTACCACAGTACCAGACCTTCACTAAAAATTTCAGTCATTATACTCAGGCATCTTTAACAAGATCGCAGTTAACAAGAGATACAGTCACCTATCCTGTAACACAGAAACAACTGGTTAATTATTTTGTAAAAATTAAACACACGACAAAAGCAGAAATTCTTCTTTAGTTCTTTTTGTAGATGCAAACGATTTAATAAACACCTCGAGCTCGTGACACTACCCAACAGGTAACTACAGACATGCCTCAGAAATGAAATAGCTAGATTCAACAATTTTCACTGACTATAAAGTACAATTCGTAAATCAGAAGAATTAAATCTACATTCTGTACACTTAGACTCTAAAATCAGTTAGTAATAGAGACAGCTGCAAGCCCACATACAGTGAGATAACTGGACTCAAGTAGTACCAAGCAAAACCTTCACAAATAAGACATTTATTTACATAACAACGGGCAACCAGGATACGGAGTCAAAATGGTCACCAAGCGTCACCAAGTGACGTGCACACTAATCGGATGCTCACCGTGATTTCTCGTAAAATCCAGCGCCCATTGACAAACGCTTGCTTAGAGAGCGCCGAGACAAGGATGTAACGAGGGTTACTCATAGTCGAAAACCCACGGGTACTATCCAGCAGAAGCCATCGCGTCCAGTACTCGCAAAGGGCAGACCCGACTCAACCCGGCACCAGAAGGACACAAACCGTTTGCAACTTCAATAGGAGACGACACGCCGAATACTTTGCGTTCCGTCGTAGTGGCTTTTAACGACCGATGTTCACGGCTGTGACCAACACTCGGCTACACCAAAAGCGCAATGAGAAAAAAAAAGTTCAAATTGCTCTGAGCACTATGGGACTTAACTTCTGAGGTCATCAGTACATTGGAACTTAGAACTAATTAAACCTAACTAACTTAAGGACATCACACACATCCATGCCCGAGGCAGGATTCGAACCTGCGACTGTAGCGCCTAGAACCGCTCGGCCACCCTGGCCGGCTGCAATGAGCAAAGGCATCACGCATCACTCTTGCCAACGGGCCACTGCAGACGCTCTGCCTCAACAACAGGCCGCCTACCTTGTGCTCTTCACCACGGTGTCATACTCTCTCTTTTCTCTAGTTCGTCGCAACCCTTTACCACCTTCCCCTCCGACCTTCCCTCTACCGGCCACAGTGACGCTCTACGGTCTGTTGCGGCTAGAGGGATTCCAAATCCGCGGGAATTACGCGAAATTAAACGCGGGCGCATGGCACAATTTAGTATTATCACTTGGCACAGAAATACGTCCATGGCAGAAGCAGGTGACAATTCAAATTTGGCACTACTCTGAAATATAGGAAGGTCATAATCGTAGATTTCTTTTATTTAGTGTTATGCGTTTCAAAGTTTCATCATCAGACTAGAGCTATGGAATAAGGTGTACAAGGAAATTAAAGGTAGCAGATATGTACATAGCAACGTAAGTATGCATCTCAGTATTGCAAATATAGAAATTTTAATTAGTAGCTTACTTACAGTTAAATCAAACTTTAGTAAAAAAACTCACGAAAATGAACACATAGACTAACTACATAATACATACCTCATTTCACATTGGCATTTTGACAGTGCCGTTATCTATTCGTAGAAACAAAACCAAACTGACTGTGGCGATAATGGTAACAAAGAAGTAAGCGAAGGCTGGTAGGTGGCGCTTAAATTAATCATGGAAATGAAGTCAAAGAGTAACTTTACAGGCAACTATGCATTGCAGTTAACTACACGTCAGAACATCGTGAACAACTGGATAACGATAGATTTATGCTACTTTTATGGAGGGGAAACTCATGTATTGACAGCATGAAATGTATGTCGTTAGGTAGCCTCGTGATCAACGTTATAGAGATGGTATGCTATTTTTATGGAGGAGAAACTCATCTATTGACAGCATGAAATGTATGTCGTTAGGTAGCCTCGTGATCAACGTTACAGAGATGGTATGCTACTTTTATGGAGGGGAAACTCATGTATTGACAGCATGAAATGTATGTCGTTAGGTAGCCTCGTGATCAACGTTACAGAGATGGTATGCTACTTTTATGGAGGAGAAACTCAAGTATTGACAGCATGAAATGTATGTCGTTAGGTAGCCTCGTAATCAACGTTACAGAGATGGTATGCTACTTTTATGGAGGGGAAACTCATGTATTCACAGCATGAAATGTTCGTCGTTAGGTAGCCTCGTGATCAACGTTACAGAGATGGTATGCCACTTTTATGGAGGAGAAACTCATGTATTGACAGCATGAAATGTATGTCGTTACGTAGCCTCGTGATCAACGTTACAGAGATGGTATGCTACTTTTATGGAGGGGAAACTCATGTATTGACAGCATGAAATGTATGTCGTTGAGTAGCGTCTGAACAACGTTACAGAGATGGTCGTCAGTCAATGAACACGGAAAACATAATTGCAATCAATAACTGGTGTTGTACAATATAAACATAAAAACGATAGAGATCAGAAATAAAATAGAAATTGTGAAAGAATAAGTTTACAGCCATCACTAAATAAAATGTAAACTAAGTGTCACAAAATATAGTCGCATTACAATAGGCGACATATAATAAATGACATACTAAATAATCATTTAGATGGGACTAGATTAGTGGCATCAATATGAAGATAAAGAAACTACTACTAAAATAAAGGTATTCTGGTAATTTCTTACTGGATTAATAGTTTTTATTGTAGTGATTGAATAATAATTTGCCATAAAGCAGGACTTCTGATGCATTATCTCTTTGTAATCGAAGAAAATAGTGAGAAGAACCTACAACTGTGAACGAATTTGTGAAATCTTTCCAGTCATTCAAACGTTTATACTTCTCCTAAACTCCTGTCTTACACATAATAGTTTTGGCAAAAGTCACAGTCGACATGTCGAATTCGGTGCTGGTCTTTATTACGTTTTTCAAGAAAAAAATATGCATATTCTTTGATCCACCATTTTCGAAAGTAAAAATTCGCCAAGCTCTGGGAAAAACGTGTGACCTTTTCTACTGTCAACAATAAACTAAACGTTCAAAACAGCTGACAATAAAAACATACGTGAGAAACATGTGTACGAACAAAATACATTTTCTTTTAAATCGAATGTATAAAGGCCTCGACATTACAAAAATTGTAGTTAGTTTTTTATCACAAATCCTATGTAATTGTTTCATGAGAAAAAATTCTGAGAGTTATTGATAATCATTCTTTACATTCAATTACAAACAGCTAGATGCAGTTTGCATTAACTGGTATCACAGACAGTGAAAGTCATTTATACAGCTGTTTTCATATTCAAAAGAAGGGTATCCAGTGCTATTTCATACCAATGTCTCTAACTGGAATCTTAAAAGGAACTTCTTTTAACATTACTTGCGAGGCGTTTCGTCGAAAACTATTTTGAATTACTAAGTTTAATCAAGTAAAGAAACTGCAAAAAGGTGGGAATTTAAGGAGATGGGACCTGGATAAACTGACTAAAACAGAGTTTGTACAGACTTTCAGGGAGAGCATAAGGGAACACTTGACGGGAATGGGGGAGAGAAATACAGTACAAGAAGAATGGGTAGCTTTGAGGGATGAAGCAGTGAAGGCAGCAGAGGATCAAGTAGGTAAAAAGATGAGGGCTAGTAGAAATCCTTGGGTAACAGAAGAAATATTGAATTTTATTGATGAAAGGAGAAAATATAAAAATGAAGTAAATGAAGCAGGCAAAAAGGAATACAAACGTCTGAAAAATGAGATCGACTGGAAGTGCAAAATGGCTATGCAGGGATGGCTAGAGGAGAAATGTAAGGAAGAAGAGGCTTCTCTCACTAGTGGTAAAATAGATACTGCCTACAGGAAGATTAAAGAGACCTTTGGAGAAAAGAGAACCACTTGTATGAATATCAAGAGCACAGATGGAAACCCAGTTGTAAGCAAAGAAGGGAAAGCAGAAAGGTGGAAGGAGTATATGGAGGGTCTATTATACAAGGGCGATGTACTTGAGGACAATATTATGGAAACGGAAGAGGATATATATGAAGATGAAATGGGAGATATCATACTGCGTGAAGAGTTTGACAGATCACTGAAAGACCTGAGTCGAAACAAGACCTCGGGAGTAGATAACATTCCATTAGAACTACTGACAGCCTTAGGAGAGCCTGTCCTGACAAAACTCTACCATCTGGTGAGCAAAATGTATGAGACAGGCGAAATTCCCTCAGACTTCTAGAAGAATATAATAATTCCAATCCCGAAGAGAGCAGGTGTTGACAGATGTGAAAATTACAGAACTATCAGTTTAATAAGTCACAGCTGCAAAATACTAACGCGAATTCTGTACAGACGAATGGAAAAGCTAGTAGAAGCCGACCTCGGGGAAGATGAGTTTGGATTCCGTAGAAATATTGGAACACGTGAGGCAATACTGACCCTACGACTTATCTTGGAAACTAGATTAAGGAAAGTCAAACCTACGTTTCTAGCATTTGTAGACTTAGCGAAAGCTTTTGACAGTGTTGACTGGAATACTCACCTTCAGATTCTGTAGGTAGCAGGGGTAAAATACAGGGAGCGAAAGGCTATTTACAATTTGTACAGAAACCAAATGGCAGTTATAAGAGTTGGGGGCATGAAAGGGAAGCAGTGGTTGGGAAGGGAGTGAGACAGGGTTGTAGCCTTTCCGCGATGTTATTCAATATGTATATTGAGCAAGCAGTGAAGGAAACACAAGAAAAATTCGGAGTAGGTATCAAAATCCATGGAGAAGAAATTAAAACCGTGAGGTTCGCCGATGACATTGTAATTCTGTCAGAGACAGCAAAGGACTTGGAAGAGCTGCTGAACGGAAAGGATAGCGTCTTGAAAGGAGGATATAAGATGAACATCAACAAAAGCAAAACGAGGATAATGGAATGTAGTCGGATTAAATCGAATGATGCTGAAGGAATTAGATTAGGAAATGAGACACTTAAAGTAATAAAGGAGTTTTGCTATTTGGGGAGTAAAATAACTTATGATGCTCGAAGTAGAGAGGACATAAAATGTTGCCTGGCAATGGCAAGGAAAGCGTTCCCGAAGAAGAGAAATTTGTTAACATCGAGTATTGATTTAAGTGTCAGTAAGTCGTTTCTGAAAGTATTTGTATGGAGAGTAGCCATGTATGGAAGTGAAACATGGACGATAACTAGCTTAGACAAGAAGAAAATAGAAGCTTTCGAAATGTGGTGCTACAGAAGAATGCTGATGATTAGATGGGTAGATCACAGAACTAATGAGGAGGTATTGAATAGGATTGGGGAGAAGAGACGTTTGGGGCACAACTTGACTAGAAGAAGGGAGCGATTGGTAGGACATGTTCTCAGGCATCAAGGGATGACCAATTTTGCATTGGAGGGCAGCGTGGAGGGTAAAAATCGTAGAGGGAGACCAAGAGATGAATACACCAAGCAGATTCAGTAGGATGTAGGTTGCAGTAGGTACTGGGAGATGAAGAAGCTTGCACAGGATAGAGTAGCATGGAGAGCATCAAACCAGTCTCAGGACTGAAGACCAAAACAACAACAACAACAACAACAACAACAACAACCAAGTAATTTTCATAACGGCAGATTTCGGTTTGTGTTGAGTGGTGTAATGCATATTGTACAAAAAAAATAGTGAAGATAGGAAGATGAGTACTTTTAAAAAATAGTGAAGATATGAAGATGAGTACTTTTCGTTGCATCGAATGTACGAATTGTGTGCACAGGTACTTATGGATTCTCATGCATGCGCGTTTGCTCCACAGCGATGGAGGGAACTGTAATTTCGTTGCGCAAAGAATCGTTTATAGTCCCTAAAATAATGGAACATAATACAAGGAAATGTGGTGACCGACGATTACACAGAGGACACGGACAGATATTTCACTATCTGCTAAACATGTAAGTCTTTCATGCCAAATGATTCTGTTGTCCTTCTCGCACGGAAAGCTTTCACTAAAGCAAACGGTCCACTGGTATCATCAGTAATAAAAAGACATACCTTACACGTTTCCCTTAATTTTTGTTAGATGTATTTTCAGGTGCAGCGCTGAACTCTATTTTTATTTTCGCTTAAAATTTTGATTCTAGTATCTTAGAATTGAAACTATAATGCACAGAGTACAGCCTTTTATTCAAAATTTTTTAAGTAAAGATGTCTGTCTCATGATAAGACTCCGCATTCTCCTAAAATTTTTTGACTACGATTTCGAGTAATGTTGACGTCTGGTTACCAGATGTAATGGGAAATTGATTACTCCTGCGCAATATGGTCAAAGGCGTTCATATGTCTGTCCATTTTGTTTTTACTGGCAGTAGTTTTAAATCGCAACGTATCTCGTTCTCCGTGCTGGCTCCCATCGCGTCTAATATGTGAATCATGAATATTTTAGGGCGGCCGTTGGAGTTCCTCGATGCAAGTTTCTCGGTTCATTATACTGTAAAATTACTTGGGGACGGAATTGTTTTACCTAATAAGGCAGCACTACGGACGCCGGCTTCCCGCCCGAGGCTCTTGAAACGAATTCATTCATATTTAACAAAACAGATGCTGCCGCAACAAGGCATCTGTATAGAGAAATACGTTCATCAAAATCCTTTAGGATAGTAGACCGCGTTATTTTAAAAACATAAAAGAATAGCTCTAAAACTGCCTTTCGATCATCTTAGTGTGATCCTCTAAAGGACAGCTCAACTTATTTGTCCTTGAGAGGACCACTGCAAAGACGTTTGATTCATCGGTCTTTTTTTATTTTTTGTTTTAGTGTTTTACAACGACGAAAACAAAGATTAATGTTACCAACAATGATATTGTTCAGGTTTAAACTGGCCGGCAAAGCACGCACGTTCAAAACAGATTGCTTTGTATTGCGTAAAGTTTCTCTGGGTTTGTGACCGCATTGTCAATATATAAAACTACCAACATTTTTGTCGCTGTTGCAAGTGACATTCTTCATGGTGTTTTTATTTAGGGGTTACTACCTTTGTTTATAGAGTGCTTGGTGTACATTAATACTAATCATGAATGCGTCATCCCTGAAGCAAAATGTAAGAGACAATTACATCTGAATTATAAGAGTTGAAATTATAATTTTCTCAGAACTGGAGAAAGGAATTTAAAAAATGTTGTTCATTATCTCAGCTAATTCTGGAACTTAGTAAAAATCTGCTGTGACAGAGAGTTTCTTTCGTTTCCAAACAGATAATAACTGGAGGAAGTAGCACATTTTGCAGCACGCCGTTGCCATAAAGAAATTAAAACATCAGTACACTCCGTACGACACACAATACTTAAAAGTTTTCAATCTCTAAACTGAACTACATAGCTAATGTTTAAAATTGTTCCTGTCACTATCAGTCGACAGTATGAAGTGTAGTGAAAAGACGTCTTGTTACAAAGTCGAAAGATAAAGCCAGAAATTGTTGCAGAACTGTATTAAAAGTAAAGCGAATGAGCATTTGAAAGAAGTCCCTTATGGGGCAGTTAATGATTTTTCCTAGGGAGTACACGTAAGCGATGACAGCTCCCGTCATATCTGAATCCTAACCCTGTGTCCCTTATCGGACCTACTCCTTTCTTACATGCCATGGTCTTGTTTGCAGCAACAACACTTTTTCTTGGGAGAAAGCAGGCCCCCTCCGTATACCAACAACACTGGCATTCGTTGCTACGCGAAATCTTTCGAGAATGTATGGACTATTCCAGTTCAGTTCGTAGTGCAACGGAATTTAGTGCATAAATCTCATTTAAATAACCAGTACATGACTAGTCTGAACTTCTCTATACGTTTTTCAGATAGGGGCATCATAGCCGCAGAATTGACACAGGTTGTGAAAAAATGGTGAAGTGAAGGGGGGGAGGGAGAGGGGGCGGAAACAACAGTGAACTAAAATGAGATTTTCACTCTGCAGCGGAGTGTGCGCTGATATGAAACGTCCTGGCAGATTAAAACTGTGTGCCGGACCGAGACACGAACTCGGGACCTTTGCCTTTCGCGGGCAAGTGCTGTACCAACAGAGCTACCGAAGCACGACTCACGCCCCGTCCTCACAGCTGGCAGAAGTAAAGCTGTGAGGACGGGGCGTGAGTCGTGCTTGGGTAGCTCAGTTGGTAGAGCACTTACCCGCGAAATCAAAGGTCCCGAGTTCCAGTCTCGGTCCGGCACACAGATTCAACAGTGAACTACTTTCCACTGAATTTGATATGCACGTATCTTTATAATATCCGAAAGTAACAACAGAAAAACACTAATTGAAAAACAGAATTACACAGCGACCAATGAAACCCAAGGTCGTTGAACATACTAATCTAATGATCTGGAAAATCCTAGGGGAGGTTTAGGTGAAAGGAAAAAGACTACCTTCTCACGAATCGTGAATGAAGATGACAAGCCACGATAAGCGCACAATGATTACGCGTAGTGGCCAGAGAGGCATACGATTACCATGAGAAATAATCTAATTTGCGTAATCATTGGTAAGCCCTCAATCACACAGTCAACGCTTAAGACAACACGCCTACAAAAACATACCAGTTCCCATCCTTCACTCGTGCTGCGGAATCCTTCCGCGTTACACAAGGAAATCAGTTGCGAACACTGTGCCAGGGCGAAGCAAAGAAATCTGTCGTGTTGAATGGAAAGTTCTCTCCAAATCTCGAAGACTGAAGGCCTCTCTCCAAAGCACCAAGACCGCATTCCTTCCAAACTCCCACTCCAAATCCAATTTCCTCGAACTCCAGGCAAAAGTCTGCTCAGCCAATCGGAGCGTTTTGTTAAATGTTCTCCAATGAAATTACTTGGTATAACAGTTCATTTCCCCTCACAAGAGTAATTTTTATAAGCTGTTCAACCGCCTGTCTTCCCTCGTCAGTAATACTCGTGAGCTGGTGTCCAAATTCCCATTCCTACTTTTTCGTAACGGCTTATGACATCCATTTGCGGTGCTTTTAGAGACACGAGATCATTAACCTCGGAAGGGGCTGGCGCCTCAAAGTCAGCGTCTCTTCTTATCCAAATTGGAGCTAATTTCTGCTGCAACTGCAGCACCCCTACAGTAGAAGCATACATTGCGGTCAGGTGGGACCATAGGGTATTAATATGTATAGAGTGAGCGTTCGGATTGGCAGAACGAGTATTCTGTCCGTAAAGTCTCCGGCAGCTCAAGTCACTTGGTTCTGGCACGGAGCAATTTAGCCCACGTAGCGCTTAGAGCAGGGCCGCAGAACGTGCATGCACCGGTGCATCGCAGAGTGCAGAAGGCGGCTGCGCTATGTTGACAACGGTGTAGACCCCCCACTTCTCGGCTTTGCGCAACAGCGCTGCCTCTTACTTCCTTAACTTGTGTCGCTCGCGCCGCCTGTCTCGACCTGTATCAAGGCTTTTACCCTGTTGTCTTCGTCATTGCCAAATACTAATGTACACTAGGTGGAGAGCTTAGTTTGGTGTACCGTTTCAAAAGAGATTTATATAATAACAGTATTGGTAACAATTTTAAATTTGGTTTCAACACAGATGTATCTTCCTATGTGATCTCTATTTTTTTTTTGCAATTATGCTACTAAGATCTGGAACAAGAGATTGGCTGACAGCAATTCTGAGAGAATTTTTTAAATTACAATTAGAAATACTCGCACGCAATCTAGTTTTTGTACAAGACAAAACAGAAAAAAACCTTTCACATACACAAGTGGAACCAAACATAGAAATAATCTTCGCTGCTTCTCTGTGTAACTTTGGAAATTCTTCCTTCGGCAAATTCTGGTAGAATTGGAGCAAACCTTTTGTGTTGTAAAACACATCCTTTCGGTGAACATCGCTTTACAAATCAATTAGTTCGAAATGTAAATTTGAAGGCGCACTTACAATATCCATCCAAAAATGTTTCAAAAAAACATCTAGAATTGGCTGCAGATAGGTAATTTCCTGAAACAATATCAAAGTCAATGTCAATAAATGAAAGTAATGTAAGTCGTTGTTTCGAAGTACTAACATGCGATAGATTTTAATAAACATGTAATGTGTACTATTGGTTTTAATGTAATGTTAAACTTGCATATGTAACGCAATCTCCTTTATCTATCTGTATGTCATATACCGGCACATTACATGGAATCGGTCGTTAAACGCATTTTCAAAGGGATTGTAGCACCTCGACGTATTTTTCAAAGCGCGCTCCTTCCTGCACAGTTACTGTCAAACAAAAACATAGTATCGTTTTGATTAGAGCGGTTATAAAAATCAAGCTGTTTTTATAAAGGTACAAATTATATCTCGCTTACCTAGTTCAGGAAAGTGTTGCGTATTTTTCACTGAAAGGTTGTTTTTGAGGAGCTTCAGTTTATACTGGAAAGCGTTTATTTTGCTGATCATATCGTTGATGAGACTGTTTTCTTTTTGGAGTTTCAGACTTAAATCATTTAGGAGAGCCATAATGTCTGCTACAAATCCTAAATCAGCTACCCATTCAGGTTCATGAAAAAGTGGCTCCGGACGTCCTTTGGTCTCCAAAAACTGAGCCACAGTGTGGCGTAGTCGAAACATTCGGGAAAAGACTTTCCCTTTGCTCAGCCAGCGCACCTCAGCGTGGTAGGGAATATCTGGATACTCCTCTCCAAAGGAAATCAAAAATTCTTTGAACTGACGATCAGTGAGTCCATGAGAACGAATGTAGTTCACGATACGCACCACTACCTTCATCACATCTTGAAGACCGATAACTTTCGCACAAGGAGCCTATTGGTGTGCAAAACAATGAACGGAAGGTAAATTCGGCATGTTAAGTTTTTTCCGCAGTAGGCCAATAAACCCTTTTGCTTTACCGCACATTGGTGGTGCCCCGTCTGTGGTTACGGAAAACAGCCTTTCCCAAGGGAGTCCTATTCCTTCAGCTGCCATTTCAACAGCTGCTAAAATATCCGCCCCTGTAACAGTGTCCTTCAACGAAATCATACCCAGGAGCTCTTCGGTTACATGTAGGTCGTCGTCCACTCCACGCAAAAATATTGCTAACATAGCCGTGTCGTTAGTATCCGTGGACTCATCAAGTGCGATGGAGTTCGCTAGGAAGTTTCCAATTTTGGCTGCCAGTTATTCATGCAAACTCTCAGCAATGTCGTTGATTCTCCGATTTATTGTCATTCTGGAAAGTGGTATTCTGCTGTACGCGGGAGTTAATGTCTCTACTACGTCCAACATAATGTTTTTTATTAATGGCCCGTCCATAAATGGCCTCCCAGCTCTTGCTAAACGTAGAGTAACTTTTTAACTAGCTCTGAGAGTCCTTTCGCAACACCCTTCATCTTCTTCACCCTAAAGTAGAGAAAAAAGATATGTTAGAACTAATTTATGCGAAAACGAAAACTAAGGAATCTAAACAAATGTTATTTCGTTTCGCATGACCTTTAACCAAAATAATACATGCTAAAGTACTTGCAACATACCTCGTTTGTAGATACAGAATTCTGCAAGGGTTTGCAACTTCCGTAATTCTTCCTCTCTGGCATCTCCTGTTATATCACTATACTTTTTTGAATGTAATTTGCTGTAGTGCCTTTCAATAGACGATTTTCTGACACACGTAATTAGTGTATCGCAGATTAGACATTTTGCTTCATTGTCACAACGCACAAAAAAGTAGGAGAGTTCCCATTCCGGTTTAAATTGACTTTCGGTAATTTTCCCTTTTTTTGGAGCAGATGGTTCCATTATTCCGGTAATTGTCTTGCGCTTACGTATTCCAATGTTGACTAAGCCGTCTGGCAGCGCATTCGGCAGCGCACAGCGTCGGTCTCACGTAGCAAGCCGAGTTGAGACGAAGTATGCCGAGTTGAACCGATGCACTGTGCAGGCACTCGCTGCACCTCGCTTTGCACGCGTGCTGTTTTCCGTGTTTGTGCGGCCCTGGCTTAGAGTAATTGGAGTGTTATTACTTCGCTGGCGCAGACAGATCACCTTAAAAAGTACCGTAAGATCTTCTATACCTTTTTATAGACATTATCAATCTGATAGCTGGAAATCAAGTCAGCTTAAAGATGTGAGGAGCAAGTTATTGTACTTTTTCGCCACAGTGCAATAGCTTAGATTCCACTTTAATTATGTTTGTTTCGGTTACGGGAAGCTGTGACATCCATATGTTTTTACGTATTCTGTTGCACTAATTCATATTGTCGATTCTCTGTTTTAATTAATCATGTTACAATAACACGGTGCAGGGCATCGAAGTGTCATGAAAAAACAACACATCTGGAACTCTGAAGTCTTCAAAAGAAATAAACAGTTTAAACCACCGTTTAGACCATTACTTTCAATTTTTCTTTACTTAGTACTCTGTTTTCTGTCTTCTATTTACAGAGAAGTAAAATATCTAAAAAATTTCACAATCTCTTCAGAAAAGCAAAATCATACACTGTGCACAAGAAAAAGGAAGATCAAAGCTCGAATGTTGAAGCAGTAAAATAAATAACAAACAACTATACTTTTTATGTCTTGTATCGTAGAAGCTGTTTTAATATCTT
Source organism: Schistocerca nitens (assembly GCF_023898315.1). NCBI lineage: Eukaryota > Metazoa > Arthropoda > Insecta > Orthoptera > Acrididae > Schistocerca > Schistocerca nitens. Next base: position 24,537,330 of record NC_064620.1, on the reverse strand, counting down.
GATTATTTTTAATTTTTCGGTAAAACCACATGAACACCGAACTGTAACGAAAAAAAAAAATCGCTTTTGGAACTATGAGACTATTGCACCAAATAAGCGAATCACGCGAAATTCTTCATTTTCTGTGTAACCGTATTTTGACTCTTCTAATTTTTTCGGTAAACTGGAATACAAAAAGCACATAAATGTTGGAAACTGCCTCATGCGCAAATACTTAGATACCCACAACTGTCTGAGAACCAGCATAATTTGGAGAATATAAATCAACCGGTCATGTGTAAATTTTATCTGCATATAAACGTAGCACGTATATGTATACAACGACTTGCAGTTTACTTGAAGACACTTTCAGATTTATGAGGCACTTGTCTCATAAGCAAGTGGCCAAAAAATCGCAGAAATTTTCTCTACAGTACATGATTTTATAATATCACGTTTCGATATTTCTCCAACACATAAAGTACCTCATATCAATATGACATTTACAGTTATACATATGTTTAACTCACCTATGAAATGTAACTGGTCTTCCCTTCACATTTTTCTCTTTACATCCATAGCAACAACTCTACTGCACCACTGCTGTTACTAACATTCGGACGTGCAAATACGTATACAGTGATCAGATAGAACATCATGGCCACCTACCTAACAGCCGGTATTTCCACCTTTGGGACGGATAACAACGGCGACGCATCGAGGCGTGGAAGCAGTGATGCCTTAGTAGCTCGCTGGAGGTACTTGGCTCTACATCTGCACACACGGGTCACTTAATTCCCGTAGGGGTGCCATGAGCTCTGCCAACACGTTCAATAACATCCCAGGTATGTTCGACCGAGGTCAGATCTGGCGAGTTGGGAGGACAGCACATCAGTTGGAACTCGCCGCTGTGTTCCTCGAACCACTCCATCACGCTCTTGGCGTTGTGGCATGGAGGATTATCTTCTTTAAAACTGCCATTCCATCGATACTCAATCCATAGATGTACAGGGTGTAAATTTTAAGTTGACGAACAAGAATAACTCGAAAAATAAGCTTCACACGAAAAAATGAGTAGAATCCCAAGTTGATTATTTTCGAGGGGGACATCAGCTGGTGCTAAAATTAGCCCGCCACCCAAATCCCCTGGGGGTGGGGCGGGAGGCAACTTTAAAATTTCAAACGGAAACCCGAATTTTTTATTGCAAAATCAGATTCTACATAAACAACTACGTACATTTTGTCTTAAACATTTGTTTTGATTCTTGGTAGTTGGTGCTGCAATTCAAGAAAATCCATGTTCTCATTTTTGCGTGGAAAATGGTTACGGATAAATAAAAAATGAGTTCACTCGTTTGTAAGTAGGATGTTTGGTTAGTTAGTTAGCTAGTCAGACGATTTGTTTGATAATTAATATTTGGTCAACATTTGTAAAACTGTAATTAACTCTGTCTCAAACCCCACCCATTGGGGAGAGAGGGAGAGTTTTAGCTTTAGCGAATCAAAATTTACGAAGTAATTAAGTTTTTTTTTATTTATCCTTAACCATTTTCCTCGCAAAAATGAGAACACGGATTTTCTTGAAATGCAGCGTCAACTACCAAAAATCAAAACAAATGGTTAAGACAGAATGTATTTAGTTTTTTTATGTAGAATCTGATTCTGCAATAAAAATTAGGAGTTTCCATTTGAAATTTTAAAGTTGCCTGCCGCCCGACCCACAGGGGGCTGGGGTGGCGGACTAATTTTAGCACCAGCAGATGTCCCCCTCGAAAATAATCAACTTTGGATTGTACACATTTTTTCGTGTGAAGCTTATTTTTCAAGTTATACTGGTTTGTCAACTTAAAATTTACATCCTCTATGGGTGGCTCTCACCACACTACCACCTTCCCAGAGCACAATGGTGCAGCCACATGCTTGTCTCCCTCCTGCAGTACAAGTGTCAAGGAGCTGTTCCCCTGGAAGACGACGGATTTGTGCCCTCCCGTCGGCACTACGAAGACAGTATCTGGATCCATCAGACCAAGCAGCGCTCTGCCACTGCGCCAACCTCCAGTTCTGGAGGTCATGTGTTCATTTCAGTCGTAATTGCCGCTGTCGTTGTGTTAACACTGGCACATGCGTGGCTCGTCGGCTGTATGGGCTGTATAGGACCCTCGTTAGGAGTGTTGAGTGCACTGTGTGTTCAGACACGCTTGTACTCTGCCCAGCATTAAAGTCTTACTACCACAGCTCGCAACGTTTCAGCTCATGAAACAACAAATGCGGGCATGCTAAGTTGTTACGCCGAATAATAGAATTTACGCCAGGAATGGCTCCTCACAGGGTTACCAGACGCCAGGATATTTACGGACACACCCTACTCCATTTTCCGCCATGTCCTACTTTTCAGAAACAGGCAGTGATACTTAGAAAATTAACTGGCAATTCGGAAAATAGGAATGTTTAATTCACTGTCAGCCACAGATGCAATTCGCTGTGAGAACATACAGGGTGTTTCAAAAATGACCGGTATATTTGAAACGGCAATAAAAACTAAACGAGCAGCGATAGAAATACACCGTTTGTTGCAATATGCTTGGGACAACAGTACATTTTCAGGCGGACAAACTTTCGAACTTACAGTAGTTACAATTTTCAACAACAGATGGCGCTGCAAGTGATGTGAAAGATATAGACGACAACGCAGTCTGTGGGTGCGCCATTCTGTACGTCGTCTTTCTGCTGTAAGCGTGTGCTGTTCACAACGTGCAAGTGTGCTGTGGACAACATGGTTTATTCCTTAGAACAGAGGATTTTTCTGGTGTTTGAATTCCACCGCCAAGAACACAGTGTTGTTGCAACAAAACGAAGTTTTCAACGGAGGTTTAATGTAACCAAAGGACCGAAAAGCGATACAATAAAGGATCTGTTTGCAACATTTCAACGGACTGGGAACGTGACGGATGAACGTGCTGGAAAGGTAGGGCGACCGCGTACGGCAACCACAGAGGGCAACGCGCAGCTAGTGCAGCAGGTGATCCAACAGCGGCCTCGGGTTTCCGTTCGCCGTGTTGCAGCTGCGGTCCAAATGACGCCAACGTCCACGTATCGTCTCATGCGCCAGAGTTTACACCTCTATCCATACAAAATTCAGACGCGGCAACCCCTCAGCGCCGCTACCATTGCTGCACGAGAGACATTCGCTAACGATATAGTGCACAGGATTGATGACGGCGATATGCATGTGGGCAGCATTTGGTTTACTGACGAAGCTTATTTTTACCTGGACGGCTTCGTCAATAAACAGAACTGGCGCATATGGGGAACCGAAAAGCCCCATGTTGCAGTCCCATCGTCCCTGCATCCTCAAAAAGTACTGGTCTGGGCCGCCATTTCTTCCAAAGGAATCATTGGCCCATTATTCAGATCCGAAACGATTTCTGCATCACGCTATCTGGACATTCTTCGTGAATTTGTGGCGGTACAAACTGCCTTGGACGACACTGCGAACACCTCGTGGTTTATGCAATATGGTGCCCGGCCACATCGCACGGCCGACGTCTTTAATTTCCTGAATGAATATTTCGATGATCGTGTGATTGCTTTGGGCTATCCGAAACATACAGGAGGCGGCGTGGATTGGCCTCCCTATTCGCCAGACATGAACCCCTGTGACTTCTTTCTGTGGGGACACTTGAAAGACCAGGTGTACCGCCAGAATCCAGAAACAATTGAACAGCTGAAGCAGTACATCTCATCTGCATGTGAAGCCATTCCGCCAGACACGTTGTCAAAGGTTTCGGGTAATTTCATTCAGAGACTACGCCATATTATTGCTACGCATGGTGGATATGTGGAAAATATCGTACTATAGAGTTTCCCAGACCGCAGCGCCATCTGTTGTTGACAATTGTAACTACTGTAATTTGGAAAGTTTGTCTGCCTGAAAATGTACTGTTGTCCCAAGCATATTGCAACAAACGGTGTATTTCTATCGCTGCTCGTTTAGTTTGTATTGCCGTTTCAAATATACCGGTAATTTTTGAAACAACCTGTAGCTACAGTGGCTACAGTCAAAGACAACAGTCATACATTAGTAACACTGAACGTGAGATGAAGTACCGCAGCACTTTGTAACGTGTCCTTCCTTACTGGCAGAATAAAATGTGGAAATAAGCATTTAAGGCTTATAAATCGTATGCAATGCATTAAGGAAGTTTTGCCTGTGGAAAGAAACGACACAAATGCAATTGAACGATGCGGTTGCAATCATCACAAACATCAAATCCTAATCAATTATGCGAGGGTCACTCCAAAAGAAATGCACACTATTTATTTTAATCCATCTTTTATTGTACATGTTTGAAAGTCTTACAGTGTGTTGGTACATCCTTTAGGAACAATATTTTCATTTTTCCTCATAATTTCCATCCCTCTCAAAAGCCTTACCCCCTTTTGGAACCAGCGCCTGTATACCCGCACGGTAAAATTCTGGACCAACCTGTTGGAGCCACTGTTTGGCAACGTGCACTAGGGAGCCATCATCTTCAAAATTTGTTCCACGAAGATAGTCTTTCAGTTTCACAAAGAGATGATAGTCACATGGAGCCAGGTCAGGACTGTAAGGCGAGTGTTTCAGTGTTGTGCATCCGAGTTTTGTGATCGCTTCCATGGTTTTTTGACTGACATGTGGCCGTCCATTGTTGTGCAACAGCAAAACATCGTGCTTTTGCCGATGTGGTCGAACACGACTCAGTCGAGCTTGAAGTTTCGCAGTGTCGTTACATATGCATCAGAAATTATGGCGGTTCCACTTGGCATTATGTACACAAGCAAGAGTCCTTCGGAATCGAAAAACACCGTAGCCATAACTTTTCCAGCAGAGGGTGCGGTTTTGAATTTTTTTTTCTTTTTTTGTTTTTTTCTTGGGTGAATTTGCATGCTGCCACTCCACTGATTGCCTCTTCATCTCCGGTGAGAAATGGTGGAGCCATCTTTCATCACCTGTCAAAATTCTTCCAAGAAATTCATCTCCACCATTCTCGCACTGTTCCAAAAGTTCGCTGCATACCGTTTTTCTTGTTTCTTTGACAGCCACTGTCAACATCCTGGGAACCCACCTGGCGCAAACCTTTTTTAACGCCAACACTTTCAGTATTCTGCAAATACTTCCTTCCCCTATCCCAACGTAGCGTGGCAATTTGTTCACTATGATGCGTCTGTCAGCAATCACCAATTCGTTAACTCTCTGCACATTGTCTGGAGTGTGTGCAGTACGAGGCCTGTCGCTGCGAGGACAATCCTCAATATTGCTATGCCCGCTTTCATCACGTAACCTGCTTGCCCACCGACTAACTGTACTGCGATCGACAGCAGCATCTCCATATACCTTTTTCAAACTCTTGTTGATGTTTCCCACTGTCTCGTTTTCACCGCACAGGAATTCTATGACAACACGTTGCTTCTGACGAACGTCAAGTGTAGCAGTTATCTTGAAGACATGCTGTGACGGCGCCGCTCACGGTAACAGGTTGAACTAAGTTTGAAAACAAGCGGGAAGGATGCATCTACACACTGGAAGACTTTCACACATGCAGAATGAAATCTGTATTTTTACAAAAATAGTGTGTATTTCTTTTTGAGTGACCCTCGTAGTATTGTATTGTATTATCGTCATTCATTATCGTAGGCAGTCGATTTTTTACTTTTCGTTTTAATGTATTGTACATCGTTATTGCTTGAAAGCATTTTCCTCGCTAAGAATTTGTACTGATTTCCCGTAAAAAGTGGTAGTAAATATTAATTCTGATTTCGTAGAAAAGAGTATACAGGTTCGACTTTGCATGAACTTAACATCAAAATGACATGGCGCGAAAAGCTATCGCTCATTCTGATCTCAATGTATACACAATCCTGTAACATAAAACTCACGCAACAGAACTAATATGTTATCGCTTAAAGAGACCTAAAATGAATGCAGACAGGTTTACCAGAAAGTTCATAATCAGTATTCAACAAGTAAGACAATACACAGAGCCCAAATATGCGTACTTCTGTTTCATAAGTAACAAGTGAAGTGAATTTGAAGAAGAGTAATCCCTCGCTTACCGACCTTTCGTTTGAAGATAAAACTGAAAGAGATTTAGGGACTATATCATTTCTCATATATATGTCTGTGAATTATAATTCTTGACCTCATATTCATTTCCTAAGACGCGATTCTCATACAGAGTAAGTGTTTCATCACAGGAGTTTTAATGAAATGAAAAATAGTAATTGTTTGCAAGAAAAATAATATCTCTATTGTAAGTTTCAGTTTGCACTCGGATGTAAGGCAAAACGTGGCTTTATTTACACCGTTCCTTTTTGAATTTTGGCTATCGAAAATTAGGGAAGTGGAAAGATAAGTTAATTCACAGTGCACGTCGCACAAGCCGCAATGCCGAAACGAAAATGAAAATTCAATGAAGCATTGCCGTTAAAGTATCGTTAAAGCGTGATTGTTACAAGGTAGAAAGATGCGAGCAGAAAACAAAGCTTATTTGTCCTCCAGCGACGTGTGCTACTCCTGCACACAAACGTGAAGATAGAAAATAGTTTTTATCTTTCCAATCTTTGGTGTGTTTGATTTGGACTGTAACAGTGCTATGGCTATTACATAAAAACTTTAAATTTATAATTGCCAGTTCTGATCGATTGTTATTAATACGGCTACTTCTTCTCTTGCAGATGTTCAAGGTTTGGAAAGCCACCTGGCTTCTAAGAAACATAAGACTTCATAAAATAATGCTTCCGGTATGTCAGACATTAAGTCTTTCTTTCTTTGCATAGTAAGCATATCTTGTTAGCGCTGCTGAGGGAACAATTGCATTTCTCGTTGTTAATCATCATGCATCATACAAATCCATTGACAGTACTCCTAACCCAAATGGAAAACAGTACTGCGATTCTGATATTGTGAAGAAAGTTTCATGCACAAGCACAAACACTGAAGTGGTCGTTAAAGAAGTGCTTGCAGACAAAGGTTAGTAGAAGCTCCACGAGTGTAAAAAGACAGATGAGCTAAGCGTACCAGCTACCGCTGTTATATCTTGGCAAAAGATTCTAGGATAACCGGAGAAAATTCCGGTCAAACGTAAAAGTACTAATCGTATCTGTGCCATGTCTTGTTGACCAGTCTGGCGTGGCAACATCAGACAGCGAAAGGAAAGCAGAAGTTTTGAATTTCGCGTTCAGAAAACTATTAAGACAGACTTACGACAGTTTGACGTCGTACAGGCTCAGTTTGGAAGACGAAGAAATAGGCATCCCCGGCTCTCAGAAGCAACTGAAAGAGTTGAAAATAAATAAATCACCAGGTCCGGACGTAATCTCAGTTAGGTTTTACAGAGAATCCAAGACAGTAATCTGTTACTTAGATTGGGTATTTGTAGAGTAAATTCACAAGCGAGTGAAAAAAAGTGCAGGTGAGTTCTGTAAATAGGAGGGTAATTACGGACGCATATCCTTAATATCGGTATGCTGCAGAATTCCTAAGCATATTCTAAGTGTGAATATAATAAATTTCCTAGGGCGGAAAAACCGCAATCCATAATCAGCCCGGATTTATAAAGCATCGCTCGTGCCAAACTCAGCTTTCACCTTTCTCGCACTATACCCTTCGAACCATGGATCGAGGACAACAGGCAGATTCCATATTCCTAGATATCCGGGAAGCGTTTGACTAAGTGATTCACTGCCACTTTACTGGTCCAAGCATACCGAACAGATTCCCAGATATGTCAGTGGCTCGAAAACGTCTTAAGAAATAGAACTCAACACGCTATCATCGACGGTCAGTGTTCACCAGGGACAGTGGGTTTTGTCAGGACCGTTCCAGGTTCATGTGATACCACTGCTTCTATTCTGTGTATACCTAAATGATCTGAGTGGAAGGCTGAGCAGCAAGCTGTGTCTCTTTGCCGTTGACGATTTATTGTAATAGACAGTATCATTGTTGAGCGACTATAGAAGGATACAGGATGGCTTAGACAGAATACCTACGTGATGTGATGAATTGCAGTTTACTCTAAATGTTGAAAAATGTAAGTTGATGTAGGTGAGTAGGAATAATTATTTCATAGTATTCGATTACAGCATTAGTGGTGTACTACTTAACACTGTCAAGTCGATTAAATATCTAGGCGTAACGCTGCAAAGTGATGTGAAGTGGAATGAGCATGGAAGGACTATGGCAGGGATGTCGGATAGTCGTCTTTGGTATATTACGCCAGAATACAAAGCAGACAACCCGTTCTTGAGTACTACTCAAGTGCTCTGGATCCTCACCAGATCGGAATAAAAGAAGACATTGGAGAAATTCAGAAGTGTGCTGCTAGATTTGTCATTGGTGATTTCGAACTACCAGAAAGTATTACGGAGACGCTTCCTCATCTAAAGTGGGAATCCCTGGAGGAAAGCAGATGTTCTTCTCGCGAAACACTCTTGAGAAAGTTTAGAGAGCAAGTATTTGCAGCTGATTGCAGAACCATTCCATTGCTGCCAATGTACATTTCGCGCAACGATCATGAAGACAACGAAATTAGGGTCGTATGGAGGCATATGGACAGGCGTATTTTCTTCGCACCATTTGCGTGTGGAATATGTAAGGAATAAGAATGGTACCCTCCGCCGTAGACCATACGGGCAGTTGAGAAATCTGAATGTAGATATAGATGTCAAATAGGTGAGATCCATGTAGGTCGTTGTTCACAAAAATTTACGAACAATGCTTGCTGCAGAGTGGTAAATAAAGATTGCACGTAGGTGGCGTTATTATCAAACATCTTTTTGGGATCACGTGAAAAACATTTTAGTGGGATTTCATCACAGCCGCAAACGCAATTACCAGTCGTTTATTTGTTGCTGTCCGTTTTCTCTGAAATGTTTCATTCATTATTTTGCGGCCCAGAGCTTAAAATGATATGTTTCCAGCGATGCGCGTGTTCTGTCGGTTGTGTACCACAATACCACAATTTACCATAAATTAGTCATTTTTTTGGCTAAAGATCCCATGTCATTTCGGCAAGGGATGTAGCGTATTGTCGATACACAGCCATTACAGGGGAAGTAACTGTGTTTGCAACGCGGAAAACAGCTCGTTAAAAATTACGACGTAGTTGCTATGACACAGGTATTCCTGTTCAACTGTGCACGCTTGTCATTAGTGTACAGTGTCGTTACATTTAGAGCAGGTCGTTTTGGAGTGCAAAGTACTGTGTGCAGTTTGTACCAGCGTCGTGTCGAAAGTAAGCCAAATATACTTATGATGGCTTGTTTTGCTCTAAATACGAGGGAAAATAACCTTCATTATGCTATAATTATAACACTGGATTTATTTTCTGCGCAGTTAACATTAATTTTTTATCTTAAAGTACTGACATATTTTTTGTATGCGTAACATTTTGCCGCCGGGGACTTTTCGAATGTAAACAGCTCATCACCTGTGGTAGCCTATTCGTTCCGGTCGGTCCTCTCGCAAACCTCCGAGATGTACCTGCAAAGATGTTCGACCACTGCGATGCCGTGATCCTGATTTTCAAGAAAATATTTGTCATTTTACTGTGTCAGTTATTTGCTAACTTCAGACATACGGCCGCTCCTGGCATTATAGGCATTCATCCGTTCGCTCTTACAAGAACTCGTAAACGCACTGATGGTGTTCTGCACGTTCATTGTAAGGACTTCAAAAAGGACATAATTTTTTTTACCACTATAAGCCGCGTTACGAAAGCAAATTCTCATTTGGCGGGATTCTTTCTTCCTTTTTTGTGATTATTGCATTTTCGCACTCCCCTCAGAGCTTTCGTATAATAAAAATCTAGCTACTAACCTGGCTGACCTTATGTAAAAGCTGGCTAAAATATAGTATTATATAAATTAGAAAACGTAGTGTGACCTGATGAAATTCGGCAGCGGAATGGGGGATGGTTTTCCATTTGTCTTCCAGTCATTACAGTTCAGAGTTTTCTGCAATAACGGAGTTTATGGTATACTGTGCAGCCAACGGCCTTGGCACGGTGGGAACACCGGATCCCGTCAGATGACAGAAGTTAAGCGCTGTCGGTCTTCGCTAACACTTGGATGGGTTAACGTCCGCTGTGCTGAGCGCTTTTGGTAAGAGGAGTGCACCCAGTCCTGGGGAGACCAATTGAGGGTGTTTTGATTGAAAAGCCACTGCTCCAGTCACAAAAACTGACAACGCCCTCAAGAGCGGTGTGCTGACGTCACGCCACTCCACATCCGCATCCAGTGACTCCTGAAGTCTGAGGATGACTCGGCCGTCAGTCAGTGCCGTTGAGTCTTACGAGAGCTGTTCAGACGGAGTTTCGTTTTTAGTTTTGGTATTCTGTACAACAAAGAAACTGTATGAGCAATAGTAATAACAGAAAGTGGATATACGGAAAATTACAGCAACGCACCCGAGTGTCGGCTGTCACCAAGAAAATTGTTCCGTGAGCAGGGTGATGCGAAGCATAATAACAACAGGCCTAGTAAAAGTGAGCATGATAGCGTTCTGAATTGGGTGAACTGCCAGTGCTCCTAAAAGAAGCCACGAGGTTGGTCCAAGAGAAACCTAGAACTTCTTTGGCGTTACACAAATCTTTCATCTGCACAATTTGTTATTGGTTACGACAGGTTTACTCATATGGCAGACCAAAATACGTCATTTTTGGCAGTGATTCATCCTCATGTAAATGAAGATAAACATTCACTAAGGAGGACGTAATTTTCTAATGAAGTTTGTTTTCTGCCTTTTGAATAGTCAACAAAGCTCATGTAACATCCACGAGATAAATTTTAGCTACAATGCGACGAGAGGAAATTATGCCTCTAAAGTTATAAACATTATCAATCCTACATATGAAAAAACAGTGAAACAATTTTTATGATCTGCGTTGGTCTTCCTATGTTTTTACCTTTTGTTGATTGGCTTTTGTAGGTTGAGGACGCAAGACGCATATCAAACTAAGGTCTGTTAAGAAATTGTAATTATTTGTTAATTATTACTTGAGAATAGAGTTCATTATTATTATACATATGAGTGAATAATTATTTGTAATTTCAATTCCTCTCTCAATAAGCATTATCTGTGTTAATTATTTCTTTCCGCTGCAAGGAGCGCTACCATTGATGATAGCGATTTGTATCGCGTTTTTATCTGTGTTTCTTAGGAAGAAATCAAAGGTTTGCTTGATGAAAATTAGTCCAAATAGTGCACAATATGAAAGTGAAGTGTACTAAGCATTTCAAATGCTTATCCTTTTAAAGGGAAAGTTGATCTAACAATAGAAAGTCTCTATCAATTGTCTGCCATCATCTTAACAATGATCTCAGCGGCCAATTCAAATTACACAACTCTTCAGACATAAATGCCGAAGGTAATACAAATGTGTAAAAATAAATGTGCAGCGGTGGTCCCGAACTCATTTTAATGAAAATAGTTCGAATCAGGTGGGTTCTTTAAAAACAGTGCTCATAGCACGATCCATATTACTAACTTTTTCTTGCTGATGTATGGAGCCGATATTAATTAAGCACGAGTTGCGAGGAATATTGTTTCAGCTAACATACGACAGTGTTGTGCGTGGCTGATATTCGGTGGTTTTAATGATCATTTAACTGAAGATAACTGTTCCCGTCATAATAAATAGTTGTATTCAATCTGTTGTATGAACTGTGTTTTAGTGACACTTAAACAGCCTATAGACAACAGTTTAACACAACGTTAACTTGGATTTCTTTAGCAACTTGACCAAACCTTTAGCCGGGAGAAAATTTGCTAATTACTCATTGTAATGAAGTAAGATTATCATTTTCATTTACAAATTAGTTAAATACCAAACCACTGAATCACACAGCGAACGCCACACACTAAAGAATGAGAAACCGACATGTTGAAACTTCCTGGCAGATTAAAACTGTGTGCCGGACCGAGACTCGAACTCGCGACCTTTGTCTTTCACGGGGAAGTGCTCTACCAACTGAACTACCCAAGCACGACTCGCGCCTCGTTCTCACAACTTTACGTTTGCCAGTACCTCGTCTCGTACCTTCCAATCTTTACAGAAGCTCTTCTGAAGGTTCGCAGAAGAGCTTCTGTAAAGTTTGGAAGGTAGGAGACGAGGTACTGGCAGAAGTAAAGTTGTTAGGACGGGGCGGGGGTCGTGCTTGGGTAGCTCAGGTGGTAGAGCACTTGCCCGCGAAAGGCAAAGGTCGCGAGTTCGAGTCTCGGTCCGGCACACAGTTTTAATCTGCCAGGAAGTTTCATATCAGCGAACACTTCGCTGCAGAGTGAAAATCTCATTCTGGAACCGACATGTTGATTGTGTGCTACAGTAAATGTTAATGTTAAATTGGGAAGTACCGTGACTGTCACCATTGATGGACGTACCATGTTTTGGAGCTGGTAAAGTTAATGGAAATCGTCATATTGCCACGTTGTAGCTGTAATAGACGTTTTAACTTAATAACCATCAGTTAACAGATGTTTTATAGTAAAATGGTGCAACACTACTACCACCTCTATCAGTCAGATATGCCCTGAACGACGTCTTCTTAGAACTTAGGATCCTGGAATGCATCATCTACACTTCTTCCATCATATATTCCCAACTTATTAGTTATTTAAAACACAGACAATTTCTGAAAGTTCATCCATTCAAAATTGTGGATCTACACCTAGTTAGAATTGCTGTTCGGTTGAGATCGTCCAGAAGCCGTTTATCAGGATGGAAATTGATAAGGCTACCTTATCAAAGCTTTTGCAGTGAGATGACAGAAATTCTTTACGGAGGCAACGACTATTCCTCATTCAAAGTCTGTTAACTCCCATAATGTAGCCATAATCGCCTGAGTGATGCACTGTACTTTTATACCCAGCGAATGATACTATCGCCTCCTGTATATGTGCATATTACTATCCCATGACTTTCATCATTTCAGTGTAGTTAACGCCAAGAAACGTACCTATAATCTGACCTAATGGTATCCGTCTGATGGTGGCTTCACCGAAAAAAAAAATGGTTCAAATGGCTCTGAGCACTATGGGACTTAACATCTTAGGTCATCAGTCCCCTAGAACTTAGAAATACTTAAACCTAACTAACCTAAGGACATCACACACATCCATGCCCGAGGCAGGATTCGAACCTGCGACCGTAGCAGTCCCACAGTTCCAGACTGCAGCGCCTAGAACCGCCCGGTCACCGCGGCCGGCTGGCTTCACCGAAACTTGTTGTCATTACGTAAACGCACTTACCGCCAGCTTGCCGATTTATAAATACGTTGAATTGTGCTACTCCGTTTACAGAAAGCTACGTAAGAATTTCGGAGCGCACATTGTGGAACATGGGGCCACGTACCAGACAGCCTCTACGTATCATCACGGGAGGTACCCGTGGTCTAGGAGTAGCGTCTGAGATTCATAATCAAAAACTTCTTCGGTCCCGGGTTCGATCCCCGCCATTGCCTAAATTTTGATAAATAATCAGCATTGGCGGCCGAAGACTTCCGGCATAAGAAGTCAGCCTCATTCTGCCAACGGCCTTGTCAAAGACGGCGGAGGAGCGGATAAAGGTTCAGGGCACTCTCTTGTCCTAGGGGTGGGAAATTGCCCCTAAAGGCGGAAGAATCTGCATTGATCAACGACATGAGGATGCAGAAGGCAATGGAAACCACTGCATTAAAGACACGTAACGTGTATCCACAGGACATGTGGCCTGTACTTGAACAAGTGTCATGATGATCTCTCCATTGGCAAAAGATTCCTGAATAGTCCCCCATTCGGATCTCCGGGAGGGGACTGCCAAGGGGGAAGTTACCATGAGAAAAAGATTGAATAATCAACGAAAGGATAACGTTCTACGAGTCGGGGCGTGGAATGTCAGAAGCTTGAACGTTGTAGGGAAACTAGAAAATCTGAAAAAGGGAAATGCAAAAGCTCAATATAGATATAGTAGGGGTCAGTGAAGTGAAGTGGAAGGAAGACAAGGATTTCTGGTCAGATGAGTATCGGCAGCAGAAAATGGTATAACAGGTGTAGGATTCGTTATGAATAGGAAGGTAGGGCAGAGGGTGTGTTACTGTGAACAGTTCAGTGACCGGGTTGTTCTAATCAGAATCGACAGCACACCAACACCGACAACGATAGTTCAGGTATACATGCCGACGTCGCAAGCTGAAGATGAACAGATAGAGGAAGTGTATAAGGATATTGAAAGGGTGATGCAGTATGTAAAGGGGGACGAAAATCTAATAGTCATGGGGGACTGGAATGCAGTTGTAGGGGGAGGAGTAGAAGAAAAGGTTACAGCAGAATATGGGCTTGGGGCAAGGAATGAAAGAGGAGAAAGATTAATTGAGTTCTGTAACAAGTTTCAGCTAGTAATAGCGAATACCCTCTTCAAGAATCACAAGAAGAGAAGGTATACTTGGAAAAGGCCGGGAGATAGGGGAAGATTTCAATTAGATTACATTATGGTCAGACAGATTCCGAAATCAGATACTGGATTGTAAGGCGTACCCAGGAGCAGATATGGACTCAGATCACAATATAGTAGTGATGAAGAGTAGGCTGAAGTTCAAGACATTAGTCAGGAAGAATCAATACGCAAAGAAGTGGGATACGGAAGTACTAAGGAATGACGAGTTACGTTTGAAGTTCTCTAACGCTATAGATACAGCAATAAGGAATAGCGCAGTAGGCAGTACAGTTGAAGAGGAATGGACATCTCTAAAAAGGGCCATCACAGAAGTTGGGAAGGAAAACATAGTTACAAAGAAGGTAGCTGCGAAGAAACCATGGGTAACAGAAGAAATACTTCAGTTGATTGATGAAAGGAGGAAGTACAAACATGTTCCGGGAAAATCTGGAATACAGAAATACAAGTCGCTGAGGAATGAAATAAATAGGAAGTGCAGGGAAGCTAAGACGAAATGGCTGCAGGATAAATGTGAAGACATCGAAAAAGATATGATTCTCGGAAGGACAGACTCACCATACAGGAAAGTCAAAACAACCTTTGGTGACATTAAAAGCAACGGTGGTAACATTAAGAGTGCAGAGGGAATTCCAGTGTTAAATGCAGAGGAGAGAGCAGATAGGTGGAAAGAATACATTGAAAGCCTCTATGAGGGTGAAGATTTGTCTGATGTGATAGAAGAAGAAACAGGAGTCGATTTACAAGAGATAGCGGATCCAGTATTAGAATCGGAATTTAAAAGAGCTTTGGAGGACTTACGGTCAAATAAGGCAGAAGGGAGAGATAACATTCCATCAGAATTTGTAAAATCATTGGGGGAAGTGGCAACAAAACGGCTATTCACGCTGGTGGGTATAATATATGAGTCTGGCGACATACCATCTGACTTTCGGAAAAGCATCATCCACACAATTCAGAAGACGGCAAGAGCCGACAAGTGCGAGAATTATCGCACAATCAGCTTAACAGCTCATGCATCGAAGCTGCTTACATGAATAATACACAGAAGAATGGAAAAGAAAATTGAGAATGCGCTAGGTGATGATCAGTTTGGCTTTAGGAAAAGTAAAGGGACGAGAGAGGCAATTCTGACGTTACGGCTAATAATGGAAGCAAGGCTAAAGAAAAATCAAGACACGTTCATAGGATTTGTCGACCTGGAAAAAGCGTTCGACAATATAAAATGGTGCAAGCTGTTCGAGATTCTGAAAAAGGTAGGGGTAAGCTATAGGGAGAAACGGGTCATATACAATATGTACAACAACCAAGAGGGAATAATAAGAGTGGACGATCAAGAACGAAGTGCTCGTATTAAGAAGGGTGTAAGACAAGGCTGTAGCCTTTCGCCCCTACTCTTCAATCTCTACATCGAGGAAGCAATGGTGGAAGTAAAATAAAGGTTCAGGAGTGGAATTAAAATACAAGGTGAAAGGATATCAATGATACGATTTGCTGATGACATTGCTATCCTGAGTGAAAGTGAAGAAGAATTAAATGATCTGCTGAACGGAATGAACAGTCTAATGAGTACACAGTATGGTTTTTGAGTAAATCGGAGAAAGACGAAGTTAATGAGAAGTAGTAGAAATGAGAACAGCAAGAAACTTAACATCAGGATTGATGGTCGCGAAGTCAATGAAGTTAAGGAATTCTGCTACCTAGGCAGTAAAATAACCAATGACGGATGAAGCAAGGAGGACATCAAAAGCAGACTCGCTATGGCAAAAAAGGCTTTTCTGGCCAAGATAAGTCTACTAATATTAAATACTGGCCTTAATTTGAGGAAGAAATTTCTGAGGATGTACGTGTGGAGTACAGCATTGTATGGTAGTGAAACATGGACTGTGGGAAAACCGGAACAGAAGAGAATCGAAGCATTTGAGATGTGGTGCTATACACGAATGTTGAAAATTAGGTGGACTGATAAGGTAAGGAATGAGGAGGTTCTATGCAGAATCGGAGAGGAAAGGAATATGTGGAAAACACTGATAAGGAGAAGGGACAGGATGATGGGACATCTGCTAAGACATGAGGGAATGACTTCCATGGTACTGGAGAGAGCTGTAGAGGGCAAAAACTGTAGAGGAAGACAGAGATTGGAATACGTCAAGCAAATAATTGAGGACGTAGGTTGCAAGTGCTACTCTGAGATGAAGAGGTTAGCACAGGAAAGGAATTCGTGGCGGGCCACATCAAACCAGTCAGTAGACTGATGACGAAAAAAAAAAACTAATGCCATTGTCAATTGCCGGCCCTGGTGGCCGAGCGGTTCTAGGCGCTACAGCCTGGAACCACGCGACCGCTACGTTCGCCGGTTCGAATCCTGCCTCGGGCGTGGATGTGTGTGATGTCCTTAGGTTAGTTACGTTTAAGTAGCTCTAAGTTCTAGGGGACTGATCACCATAGATGTTAAGTCCCATAGTGCTCAGAGCTATTTGAACCATTTTTTTTCATTGCCAATCACGATTGCAGTGGGCATTGAAACATCGATACTGTACCGCGAATAAATGGAGACGTTTCCAATGTGGGGGTGCAATACGTTTCCTGTTTCGATTTTTACCTGTTATGAATATGAGGTACATGTTAAATGTAGGCTCAGTCAGCTCATTATACGTACAACTGAAAGCTAATTTGCGTGGATTTTATTTAAGTACGTTCTAGATTACCTTTAAACACCTCTTTGTCGACGTTTGAGGTTAAATATCACCCGGCTGTGCAGTGCGTGATAAGGTTGCTACGTTAATGCTAGCGCCTTATTTAATTCTGCGAAAACAGTGGAGAATTGAATCAGTTTTGAAGCACACAGCCTCTCGTCCATTCACCATGAGCGGCAACAGTTTCGTACTATTCGACGTCGTAATTACTTGGAACGAAACGGTCAACATAACAAATTTATATTTTCTACAGATTTACAGTATAACAACAATCCACAGAGCACTTTAACTTATTCGTGGAATTCCATTCAGTATTTTAACGTGCAATAAGCCAATATTCAGCAACTCGAGCTCGACACGTCTTTTTTCTTAACAGACAATAGCGAAAAAGGCATCATACCGTGGAAATATGGTAAGTTCAAAAGAAAATGGTTCAAATGGCTCTGATCACTATGGGACTCAACTGCTGTGGTCATCAGTCCCCTAGAACATAGAACTACTTAAACCTAACTAACCTAAGGACATCACACACATCCATGCCCGAGGCAGGATTCGAACCTGCGACCGTAGCAGTCGCACGGTTCCGGACTGCGCGCCTAGAACCGCGAGACCGCCGCGGCCGGCTAATATGGTAAGTGGTGATGGCACTACAGAGTTAGATGGTAAATTACTTTGAAGTCGGCGCCACCATGTTAGTGTCCCCTAAACTTTAGCTTCTTCTTCTTAATTTCTGTCGTGTCCACGGCACAGTAGTTTAAACAGTAAATACTACAGTGCTCTCTGGAATAACTAAGTGCAGGGAGGCAGTTTCAGACATTTTTATGGTCTTAAAGGCATATTAATACGGCACATTTGGTCTCGTTGATGTACCTTCCTTTTTGTTGCACGTTCTAAATAAACAAAAAGCGAAGTATGTGTAATGGAGAGAGTGCTACCGCAATGCAGCATATCCCTTAATACGGAATGATGAAACTGTTGTTTCTTCTGCGTTGTCTTCCCGAAAAAGGTGAGAATATATCTTGATATCTGGACGGTTTGCAATATGTCCTTCTCAGAGAGCTCAACCAGAGCGTTCTTCGAGTTGCAATGATAGGAAATCTAAAGTCAAATTACAGAAATAAAACCACTACAGTAAAAGTAACCACTGTAGCTAAAGTTCATGTATATAAAAGAAAACATCGCTTGAACGAGTCCACTTACAAATGAAATGTCATTTTACACTTTAGACTATAATCAGAACGGCTAATACGTCTGTAACTGTTTCGAGGTTGCATATTTTATAAACATACGTCAACTGGAAGCTAATGTTTGGGACTACTAACTAGCCGGCCAAAGTGGCCGTGCGGTTAAAGGCGCTGCAGTCTGGAACCGCAAGACCACTACGGTCGCAGGTTCGACTCCTGCCTCGGGCATGGATGTTTGTGATGTCCTTAGGTTAGTTAGGTTTAACTAGTTCTAAGTTCTAGGGGACTAATGACCTCAGCAGTTGAGTCCCATAGTGCTCAGAGCCATTTGAACCATTTTTGACTACTAACTTTGCGGAAGTAGGCCTCAAGTTCGTGACATCGTGAAAACTACAATTATTATATCTCCGTGGTTATATCACGGTACTAGGGGGAGCTGAAGGTGGCAAAACTGTAGAGGAAGTCATAGCTTGGAATACATGCAGCGAATAATTGACGACGTAGGTTGCGAGGATTAACCATATACAGAAAGTCTGGAACAGGAGAAGAGGTCACGGTTTGTCGCATCTGACCGACGAGAAGTCCCATTATAAAAAAAAAGGCTGTACAACAAAAGACTATCGGCAGCAACAACAATTTGTTCAAGAGCGCATCTTACCGCAAGTGCCTACTAAACACAGACCATGACCGTGGTAATATTATTCCCTGATATCATACATGTTTCATAATGCAAAAGCACCCGAATTAATGTTTCTCAAAGGATGTACCTTCAATCACCACAACTATTCGACATAATTCTTACAAAAGGAAAAGATAAAAATGTAAATGAAAGTATTACTAATTAATAATCACCTGAGTTGTAACCCTGACCTACTAACATTATTCATCCATCCGAAAATCCACCGCTTCAGGAGCGCAGGTTTGTGGGAGCGCATTTATGCTGCGAGGGACATTCATTTGGGCTTCTGTGGGCCCTGTAATAATAATCGAAGGCACCATAACGTCCGTGGACAAAGTGAACATTATTGAGCACCACCTCCATCCCTTCATACTTGATGTCTTTCGCGATGGTCGTAACATCAAAAGAATTTCATTTCATTTGACCCCTGGGAAGACGTCGTGAAGGCAATCGGTTACCAGCTCCACGTCTCCAAACCCGAGTCCAGTTAGTTACGAAATTTCCCTGGCCTGTGTGTTGACATACGATACGACATACGAGGCCTGTTCAGAAAGTAAGCTCCGATTGATTGCCAAATTGAAACCACAGTGAACATCAGAAATGTTTTACTTGTAACAATTAGCTACACCTTTCAGCTACTTCTCTACGTAGTCGCCGTTCTGACTTAGACTTTTGTCATAGCGTTGTACCAACTTTTCAATAGCCTCATCATAGAAGGCAGCCGCCAGTGCTTTCCGCCAATTCTCCACGCTGGCCTACACCTCGTTGTCTGTGTCAAAATGTTGTCTTCAAAGACAGCGGTTCATGTGACCAGAGATGAAACTCATGGGGAGACAATTGCGGACTGTATTGTGGGTAATCTCACATTTCCATTTGAAAACGATGCAGGAGCATCTTCATTGCCCCTGCAGAATGCGGCTGAGAATTGTCTTGAAGAAGAAACAGCACGACAGTTATGTAATCTTAGCTGCATAGCTTCAGGCGAAATTTCTCACCAGGCCCTCGTACTTGGCGGCAGACACTATTTTCTAGACATCTTTACGCACTCACTGCGAGCTCAGAAATGAGAAGAGCGACGTGATGCTAACTGGGGTTATACTAGAGACACTACCCAACACATCTGTGCAAAGCTTTATCGGATTTTCATAGTCGTTTCCATTTCGCGACCGATCGGAGCTTACTTTCCGAACGCCCCTCGTATTATCGTTGGAAGTATGCCAAGAACTTGTAGAACCCATACAACCTAGAATCACTACTCTATTGCCTTTTAAAGGTCGTTACAATGTTTTGTCTCAAGTTTAATTTAATGTGTTATTAAGACGCAAACAAATTATCATTTCCAACTAAGGCTTTAACCCTTAAATTATAACGTGTTCCATATTATTTAGGCAAGTAGATAATCCCGTTCTAAGTAGTCTGAGATAATGAACTAATGTTTCCAAACGAATATTTATTTTTATTGGTATAGATAATACGAGGGTAAACCAAAAAGTAAGGCCTCCTATTTTTATGTAAGTACATAGACCCGTTTATTTCTACAATGGTTTACATCAGTTTAAAGCTTCAACATTTAGCTATATTTCGACATAATAACAATTTCTGTCGATGCATTTTTGAAGACGCTGTGGCAGTTTTTTGTATGCCCATGTCATACCAGCTCACCACCATGCTATTTAAAAAGTTATGAACATCTTCTTTCACCTCGTCGTCGGAGCTGAATACCTGGGACCACAATTAGTGCTGACAGGTAGTGCGAGACTGTGAAAAAACTCAAACCGGCAATTCAGATCCGGAGAAGAGGAATTTTGAGCCAGGGCGAACACATTCTCCATGACAACGCTCGCCCACACATCGCTCGGCAAACCTTTGCTCTCCTGCAACAGTTTCAGTGGAACATAATCACCCACCCACTCTATAGTCCTGACTTGACGCCCTGTTACCATCACCTGTTCCCCAGGTTAAGAGAACATTTGGGAGGAAATGATTCAACTCCCTCGACGAGGTGAAGAAGAGGTTCATAACTTTCTGAACACCATGGCGGCGAGCTGGTGTGACATGGGCATACAAAAAGTGCCACAGTATCTACAAAAATGTATCGACGGAAATGGTTATAATGCCGAAAAATAGCTTAATGTTCCAGCTATAAACTGATGTAAACCATTTTAGAAATAAACAGGTCTATGTACTTAAGAAAAATAGGAGACCTTACTTTTGAGGTTACCCTCGCATAGTCCTCTACGTAAAAAATTTAAGGTCATTGCAAACTATCAAAGCGGTAACAGCCAATGTCAGTACAAATATTACAACGGCCTATCTCTCTACCTGTTACAGCCTGCGATGCCGCTTATGTTCGATCATCCCAATATGGATGGATATTTCGGTCATCCCAATGCAGACGACACGGGGAGTATACCCGACCCTGCGTACGTTTCCTTTTTGTGATTTGCCACTCTGAGACACAAGACGATAAGCGGGTCTGCCCAAGATCCCGGGACAAAAGTCAACAGGCAATGCCTCAGATAAGTTAAGGTTATTTCCGCGGAGTGCAGCTCTGTTAACATTATGTGAAATCTAAGGTTACAATGAACATCTTGCTTCAAATTTAGAATCAAATGGTTCAAATGGCTCTGAGCACTATGGAACTTAACTTCTGAGGTCATCAGTCCCCTAGAACTTAGAACTAATTAAACCTAACTAATCTAAGGGCATTATACACATCCATGCACGAGGCAGGGTTCGAACCTGCGACCGTAGTGGTCGCGCGTTTCCAGAATGTAGTGCCTAGAACCACTCGGCCACACCGGCTGGCAAAATTTAGAATCATTTCCGGGGTACTGTTTTGTTTGTATGCTTTCGGATATGGATCCGAAACATTACCTTGGCTTGTTAGTTTCATATCGAAAATGACGGTTTTCGGTTCACCGGCAGGGGTCGGGCACAAACTGTGCGAAGCATCTGTGTCGCCCTAGTTGCGTGCGTCAGTCTCGCTAAACAAGTTCTGTGGAGATTACCATGGCCGGTTGATTAAATACGACTTCTCAGCTACGAGCAGGCAATTCGCTTACTTGTTTGAGGCTGTTTGTCACGCGCCGTAATAGTCTGTTGTTTACGACCCTGCTGAGGTTGTCGGTCGAGGTTCTGCAGCTGTAGCATTATCAAAGGATAATTCTCTTGGATAAAAAGAGCAAAAGAATTCGCGGCCACATCCTTCCCAACGCCATCTTGTTTTCTGCCTTTGGGTTGGGTTGTTTGGGGGAAGAGACCAAACTGCGAGGTCATCAGTCTCAGGGGGTTAGGGAAGGACGGGGAAGGAAGTCGGCCGTGCCCTTTCATAGGAACCCGGCATTTTCCTGGAGCGATTTAGGGAAATCACGGAACACCTAAATTGGGATGGCCGGGCGCGGGATTGGACCGTCGTCCTCCCGAATGCGAGTCCAGTGTGCTAACCACTGCGCCACCTCGCTAGGTTTTCTGCCTTCAATAGCCTTCTCATAGACGAGAAATTAATCCCTGATCTACTTTTCTGCTCAGTTTTTAGGATATAGACTAAGCAGATGACTGTTTTGGCTCATGGCTCCAGTTCTACCTACGAAGATACCACACAACATCGGATCTATTTACATTTATCGAATGTGAAGCTCAGAATTAATATTAATCGAGCAATAATAGATGAAAATCTAAATTGGAGAGTTATATTTCCAGTTACTGTTTCAGTGATCTTGTCCTGCAACGCCTTTCTTAGAAAAGCTCAAGGCGCCTCAGACTGGTTTTAAAAATGCCTTCGTCCCTTACATCTACGATGTTGGATTCCTTGGTCACATTTCACCGTCATCTGTACGGGTATCCAGGCTGCGTACAGACAAACGGAAAGACTTGCATACTCTTTGTCTTGTCTACTGTCTTATCAACGTACGCATGTTCTCCACATCTTTCCCCACCTCACCGCTCATGTCTTAGCAACATGGCACAATCACCTGTTCCCACCGCAACAAAATACTTTACGTCCCACTCTGTCATCCAGCAAATTTCAGGAAGGCCTAATCAGTAGCAGCAACCCGACTCTCGAATAATCTACCCCATTACATTGGAGTACTGAATAACATCTCCGGCTTCAGAAAACAGTTTATGACATATATGCTATAGCAGCATTAATGATTACCATTGCCCCTATACACATTCGTTGCCGTTGTGTACTGTAATAGTCCCAGTTTTGTGGAGCATATTTTACATTAAATTTTATCGTATTGGTAATAAACTGTAGGTAAGCTTAAGTCTAATGAATGTATTATATGTAAAGAGGAATGTTGTGTGTTTCTTATGTTTTTTCCCTTGTAATGTTGTGGTGGTTGAGGCAGACGTATTGGAACAGAATAGAAGCGAGGAGGCGGTTAGCGGAAAACCAGAACACATGACCACACGGAGTAAACGATCGGGCAGCTGGCCAAATTAGCGCCAGTTCGCAACACCAAAGAGTAATAGTTTGATTATTAACGGTGGGAGCCGGCCGCTATGGCCGAGCGGTTCTAGGCGCTTCAGTATGGAACTGAGCGAACGCTACGGTCGCAGGTTCGAATCCTGCCCTGGGCATGGATGTGTGTGATGTCCTTAGGTTAGTTAGATTTAGGTAGTTCTAAGTACTAGAGGACTGATGACCTCAGATGTAAAGTCCCATAGTGCTCAGAGCCCTTTTGAACCATTGACGGTGGACAGGAACGCCGTTCGTCTGCTCGGAAAAATGGTTTCGGTAAAATTAACAAGAGGCATATAGTATCGTTTTGAATAGAATGGAGAGCAATATGTTTTGCACTCGAGCTGAAGTCAGTTTAGTGTTGACTCGATCAAAGAGCATAAGGTGGTATTCGGCAGTAGTGTGTTGGCCGCCAGATTTCTGTTACCATGCCAGCGATATTCTGCCAATTACAGCCTGTCATTGAAGAGTGGTACGAAAGTTTTTTCGGTGACACTGATTGTGTGTCGGAATGACTGTCAGGCTCTAAACGTACTGAAGGTTAATTTGAAAGTAATTCCGTCAGTTCTCTTTACGTCGCGATACCGGAAGTACTGGAACTGCGGTTGGCCTTGTTTTTCTGAGAAGAAGTTTATTGACGTGTTTTGGTGATATGTGGTTCGTATGAGAGATTCGACTGTTCTGCCGTTTACTAAACTAGTGTGCATGTCGTGCTCGTTCAAGGCTTGATGAGTCGTAGTGTTTGTTCAATGCAGTTGGGGATTTTAGGGTAACGTGGGA
The DNA here is from genome assembly GCF_023898315.1 of Schistocerca nitens. Classification (NCBI taxonomy): domain Eukaryota; kingdom Metazoa; phylum Arthropoda; class Insecta; order Orthoptera; family Acrididae; genus Schistocerca; species Schistocerca nitens. Next base: position 24,513,079 of record NC_064620.1, on the reverse strand, counting down.
GAAAATAGCTCCATTGTGTGGTTAAGTTACTTTTGGCAGGTACAACATACGTGTGTGTGTGGGGGGGGGGGGGGACTAATATATGGCAGGAGCATTCAACAATTGATATGATTTTACAATTCAGTTCCCCAAGTTTAATTTTGGTCCTCACTGGAGTGAACTGTTTAAACAATAAGTCATTTGGATAAGCAGATATAGTGATGTTACCTACCGGAAAAGGAAAGTTACGAGTTTCGAGTACAACGTCTTAAGCTCACGCGGTATGTCGGTCCAATGGCTGAAGAAACTATAGCTTACTTTGTTTATCCACTCGAATGGTGCGCCAACTTATTTTACGTGAGAGAGATCGCCGTGGTATTTACGCAGCAATTTCGTCTTCACATCACCATCGTTTCCAGGCAGACCAGAGGGTAAAAACTGAAATAAAACAACTTTTCACTGTTTTAATTATTTATTTGAGAAGAAAATAAGTAAATAAGCAGTAATTTTATTAAAATAAATTACCTGAATGAAAATCTTCATAACAACAATTTCCCATCTGCTGATCGTTAGCGTAGCAACCAGCTCAGGATTTTGACGAGCTCAGGATTTGGCACGAGGTCCCTCAGCAGTACGTCCAACAACTCTATGAATGCCAAGCCCAATAAGTGCTTGCGTGGGTGGGCCAACGCGTTACTGACTTGCCTAATTTGTGAAGCACTTCCTTTTGAATAAATCAACCAATTTATCTGAAATGGTAATTATTTGTTTCTTTGTACATGTACGTCACAACTGAATTCCGTGACTTAAAAATAGCTCCTTTTTGATACGTCATTCTTTTTGTTTATTTTCATTTACCTTAAAACCTGAAGTGTAAGCATTTATTGATAATTTGTTATGAATTGTTACATTAGTGGTTCAGATTATGACCTAACATGATTGTTGTGAGGTGCATACAAAAAGGATCGATATACGCAACTGAAACACACTTCTCACACTATACCTGTAGCTCATTATTTGCCCACATGTATGAATTCTTAATTATTACTTTGTCCTTGTAACAGGTTGACGTGTCTAATAGCATAGTAAACAAAATTTAGGAGCTATTATTTTATATCGTTTAGGGCATCTCTGTAGACTGTTTTGAATATTGCCATTAAAGAATCCAAATACGGCAAAAAGTTTTTCTTGAGTGTTTAGTGACGTGACATTCGAAGTAGAATTTCATATTTGATGCCGTTTCAGTAGTAACGTTCAAAATTAATGACCATGAGAAAATTATTGATATCTGACGATTAGATGTGTTGTTTCCGAATTGTAGTAGTTGTCAAGCAGTAGTGTGCATCGTTTGCAATTCGATTCGCAAGGAAATTTCCCGTTCCAGGCTACCGAATTTTCTTAGCTGAAAGTGTCATCAGCTGAATTTTCAAACATACAGTAGTGTCAGTTTACTACCCCTCTGAAATTACAGGAATAATTTGTGAGTCACGTTACTGTCACGAGCAGCGAAGAAGTGGTCAGGTCGCTGATGACACGATACAGAAATATTGAGAAACTTTACTGCCGAAGTTTAGAGTCCAACAAAACTACTTCTTATACTGCTATATATGAGCCTCGAAGTTCAGAACTGAACTATCAGTTCACAAAGCAGGTACATTCAAGTCTCAAGTAATCTCGAGAAAGTCGACTATAAATTTTTCCGAGTTTCCTTAATATCCTGCTGAAAGATTGTGTTTTTTATGAGCAGCGTGGCTCTTTTCTGGAATGTTTACCTACGACATGTGTGGTCGGGGTTTGTTTCCTGAACAACGTAAAATTTTGGACAAAAATGCTTGTTCCATGAACATTTCTGTTAAGCTGGAAATACGTAAGCATGAAAGAATTCAATGGGTAATTTTTTAAATTTAAACAGTGTTTTATAAAAGATCGTTCTATAATGATTTATATTTGCAATAAAAACTGTATTTATGTGTGTAGGATATAAATGGAAGTAAGGAAAATGCGTTGTTCATAAAAATAAAAATTATATAGCTGTTAATTAACATATCTGGAATTTTTTGTATTTAAATGGCGTAAGTACTGGAACGGAACGAGAAAAACGGTAAAATTGCTAAGAAGAGTCTCGAACCAGCAATTTCCCGTCTCCAGTGCTACGGACACTTTTCAAACTTTATGCATTTCACGCATCACGGATATGCTAGTATTTTATAACATGAATCTGTTTAAAAATTTCCATTTGCCGGGAAGTTAACGTAAGAAATCTATATGGCCGGAAAATGTTCTGGAACAGAGCCATACTGCCAGTCGAGAAAAATCGTACTTGCTTTGCGTATTAAAGCAGGACGGAAAACAGCAAAGCCGATTTTTTCGAGAACTTTTGGAGTTACATTGAACTGTTTTTCATTTATGTATTTATTTCCTTAACGTGATCTGATTAGGGCTATCAGAGCACATCTGAGCAGGTTTCACAAATTCAGTACCTTTTGACATCATAGATACCCAAGCAACAACAATTTTAGTATGAAAATAGTATTAAAATGATTTGAGTGTCTTTAGTGACACTGTGAGTAACTAGGACTATGAACTATTAAAGTTAATACTCGCAGTAATTCTAGCACTGCCGCTGCTGCTGCTGCTGCTGCAACCACTTATAGGACAATAGTATTAGTAATGACAATAACACTAACGACAGTGGCTGACATAAAAGCAATTTGTAGGTGTAGAAAGGTGTCTTCTGATATAGTGAGTTATGGGTAAAGGATACTTACGGAGACTGCTCCGACTAAGAATAATGGAAAATGAGGAGGATCTGGCTGGAAAGAAGGATACAACATAAGTAACACTACAATTGAGAGTCGAGTAAACTACTGGTCTTGTTAATAACTCACTATGAACGTCTAAGGTCATTTGTTTCAATGGTTGCAGTGTCAGTGAACTAACATAGCAATCACGAAAACGATACGCTGGCACGCTAGGTACATAGCCTTGCGTAATATATATATTCAGTTACCTTTTACCAACACGTCTAGCGAGCTTATCAGGGTGTAATGTTCACTGCTCATATCACGACACTTAACGATTGAGTCTAGAGAGCAAAACGTCTACTCCGCATGCAGCAGTTCCGCCTAACCACTACTGGTAGCTCATGTTCTACCTTGTCTTACGTTACAGGTTTTCACGCACGTGAGTAAACCACCTTCAGTGACGGCAGATGAAACTCTGCAAGAGGTGTGTTGATGTGAGACGTATTCTGTTCCAGGATCGTGATAACTGATGTAGCTGCACTCACACAACGCTGCACTAACTTACACGACGCGACCATTTCAAATGTAACGAAATGTTGTTCTATCACTGTAAGAAAGGTACGCTAACGCTATTTTCTGTTAGAAGATCACAGGACCTCGTAATTCGATCGCTTGTAAAGTCCAAATATATCGATAAGCATTCAAACCGGTCTTACCTCAGCGTATCATAAAACGCCCAAAGGACTAAGCGGCAGGACTGGACCCTAGGGCAGGGGACCATTCACCTTTTATTATTCACAATATTTATTAAAGCCAATGAACAGGTAATAACAATTGTCATAACCTTCAAGCGAGAACATATGTAGATGAAGCCCATCAGCTAGCTTTCAATACCCTACCAAATGTAATATTCAAATGAGAAAGGCAATACCTTAAAAAAAGGGTAACTTTACACAGGAACTGTAAATAACTATCTTTTGTTAACAAATAGTGACGAAATAACATACAATAATAAAGTTCCATTCAGAACATTTATACGTAAAGCCCATCAATTTGCTTTAGTTACTAACAAATGTATAACTCCTTGTCAAATGAGGAAAGTATTACCTTTTTATAGTAAATAGAAAACACTACACGCCCAAAGGGTTCTCGTAAGTACACTAACAGAGAGTTGTACAAACTTGCCCAATTATATTCATTTGAAAGAAAGAGGATCCTTACACACGGATTCTCAATTAGACAGGCAATAATTTATATCAGACACTTCTCTTACAAATAGTTCGCCGCGCGGAGTAGCCGCGTGGTTTGAAGCGCCATGTGACGGATTGCGCGGCCCCTCCCGCTGGAGGTTCGACTCCACCCTCGCGCAGGGGTGTGTGTGTTGTTCTAAGCATAAGTTAGGAATAGTTACTTTAAGTAGTGTCTAAGTCTAGGGACAACAGCAGCTTGTTCCCTTAGGAATTCGCACATCCACGCACACACACACACACACACACACACACACACACACACACACAAATAGTTCACAGCTCACGGCATCTGCCAAGTGCGGACATGAACGTACTGCGGAGCGGCCAACACGGGTCACACCTGATTGTGCCTTTCGGACCCGATTTATCGGGTCGAACGAGAGCGCGAAGTACATTAGATGTGTCCCACTTAACTTCCCGGACGCCGATATTCAAACCTTCTCACCAGTGTCTCATGGAGTTAGCGTACTGTGGTACATCATACTGTTCAAGAGGCACAATATTGTATGGAACCAACTAGACACTCAGTTTTAGAACATTATACACAACAAGCCCTACGGCTTGGATGGTAAGGCAGAATGCCGACGCCACTAAATACCAAGCAGCAACAGCTATATCAGATTTGTGCAACACGATGCGCAGCGTCCGACCCCAACGTGGATTACTAACAGATTTTCGTTACCGAGCCCTTGCTAATAGTTTGCCTCAGGTGAGGTACACTTGCAATACGGAAGGCAAAAAGTGCATGGCCAGTGAAAGACGATATCACCTTATCGGTTCAGCGAAATAATCGTCCAACAATATCAGAAGTAGGTCGCCACTACAACCTCCCAACATAATGCCATCGATTAAAAGCCACCAACTGCTTGGCTGCGCAGACTACCTCAAGACGCAGCCGGTACAACTGTCGCCTGTCCAATGCCTTTTCAAAACAGCTCAACCCCTCCTTGGGCAATCGCACTATCTTCTCTGCATCTCCCAACTAAACTCACTCGCGCTCGACTCTCCATCCGCTCACTGTCGCGCCACCTCGCGACCGACTCACAAGCGCCAAAAGATTAGCATCTCTGAACAAATATCGACTGCAGCAAAGCCGGCATGGTACA